>NC_042999.1:148856143-149163643 GCF_006345805.1 Octopus sinensis
CTGAATGGTAGTGAGACTGTGAGTGTGGTAAGTATGTTGGGACATGTTGTAACACATAAGTCTATCTCAAAGAGCAGAGCTAACAAACGAATTTAACCATGATATTCATTATCAGTGACCTAAAATTAATTGGAAATTTCTACTCTGGTCTCAGAAGCATTTTTGTTGCTCACCAGTGTTATTGATACAAAAGAGAATCTATAATTTAGATATAGAAGCTGAAGGTTTCAAAGCAGTAATCCATAGCTATACTCCTCTTTGATTTTTGAAGAAATATTCACACAAACAGGGTAGCTGACCTCTGTGAGAGTGCATACTTTTCTTGTCTGTCCCAAACATTGATAAGTGGCTTGTTACGTTTGTACCTGAAGTTTTGTTTGTATAGGACTGTTTTGACAGGACTGTTTCATGAGTGTGAGGGGAGAAGCAGGTATTGTGCATAGGGAAAGTGAGAGATGTATGGTATTGGAGAGGCGAGCTGGCAGAAACGTTAGCATGCCGGGCGAAATGGTTAGCGGTATTTTGTCTGCGTTACGTTGTGAGTTCAAATTCCGCCGAGGTCGACTTTGCCTTTCATCCTTTCGGGGTCGATAAATTAAGTACCAGTTACGCACTGGAGTCGATGTAATCGACTTAATACCTATGTCTGTCCTTGTTTGTCCCCTCTGTGTTTAGCCCCTTGTGGGTAATAAAGAAATAGGTATTGGAGAAGGGGAAATGGTTTGGTGGCACAGAAGCATGATCAATGTAAAATGTAGATGGTTGTAGAATGACAGTATTAAGAATGGAAGATAGATGTCAAGGGAAATTACATCAGAGAATGAGATAAATAAGTGGTCTCAGACAGAAAGTTGATGAAATATGCAGTTCTAATGACATTTAATTATAGTAGTAGAATATTATAGAGAGGTACGGACAGGAGGCTCAGTAATAGAGAGAGATGATGGCTGACGGGAATGGTTTGAAGAGGCAATTGGGCAAGGGGCCTAGTTATGCATATATATCATCATCCTCATCATCATCATCATCATGTATGTATGTATATATATATATATATATATATATATCATCATCATCATATATATATATATATATATATATAAGATAGTGTACATTTAAACACAAGAGAAAACTACCTTTAACAGGTAATTTTTACACGCTAGAAGAAGCAGTCAAAATGACCAAAACTACATTTAAGAGCAATTTTCAAAGGGAATGAAAAGTAAAAACTTTTACCTTGTTATTTTTTTATGGTTATACCTAGGTTTCAGATTTCTTTAGCAAATAAAATAATTTGCTAGGCGAATCCTCATCAGTAACTGTACCATAACATTAACATATAATATAGAGACAAATATATTTACATATATATAAAGACAAATATATTTACGTATATATAAATATAAATATATATATATATAATACATGAGTCAAGGAAAAGATGCACTTGTATATCTTTCAATAGAGTGGCTATATTATCTGTAATATATAGTATTATATATCCATCATGGCTGAGAGAGAACAGTTGCCATATTCTCTTCCATATCAGCTAACTTTGATGAGCATAAGGTTATATAATCAAATTGTTACCTAACACTCCATTGTATTCCTTGTGTGAAACTGATTGGTAAGATCAGCCATGATGAATATACAATACCATATATTTCAGATAATATATATATGTGTGTGTATGTGTGTGTGTGTGTATATATATATATATATATATATATAGAGAGAGAGAGAGAGAGAGAGAGAGAGAGAAAATGACAGACAGACACATACATAAATACATACATTCAGATGTGTGTGTGCACATGCGTGTGTGTTGGTTGCACTTCCAGAAACTTTAGTTTTGCTGAGATGGGCATATTTTCTCAAGTACCACATACCACTGGTCATTCGGGTCCTTTGTCATCTCGTCTGAGAGGTTTACAGTCTTGAGACAAGCTTTCACTGCCTTATCTCACGTCTTCCTTAGTTTCCTGCTCTTACAAGCTCCATTCACCGAAAGTGACCACCACCTCTATATGAAGTTCTTATCCATATGCATTATATACCTGTGTAATATTTTCCCTTGCACACTACATCTAATTACTTTATGCCAAATTTTTCTCTCAACACATTTGCACTTTGTCATTCATGTGTGTGAAAAAGCATGTTGCAGCCTAATGGTTAGAGCATCAGGTTTACGATCATAGGGTTGTTGATTAATTCTCATGCAGGGTAGTATATTGATTCCTTGAAAAGACTTCTGGCACCAACTGGAGAATAATCTTGCAATGAACTGGCACCCTCCTGTTCAGACTGTGTAGTAGCAGTTGTTCTTTCTCGAGCCACACCTGCCTCATAAGGGCCGGTTTTCCGGTTTCCTTGGCGTATAGGTTCCCCACCTGGACGGGATGCTGGTCCATCGCAGGTGTGCGGCAAGATGCATGAGGAAAGAGTGAGAGAAAGTTGAGGCGAAAGAGTTATCAGAAGTTGCCATTACCTTCTGCCGGAGCCGCTTAGAGCTTAGGTGTTTCACTCATAAACGCACACATCGCCTGGTCTGAAATTCAAACCTGCGATCCCTCGACTGCAAGTCCGCTGCTCTAACCACTAGGCCATGTGCCTCCACATGTGTAGTGGCAGAGGTGGGAGTGACTCTTGGTTGCCTAATATCTCTGAAAATCTGGGTAAGTCCTAGCTCTCATGAGCCCTTTAGTCTGAAGGCAGACTTTCTATATATGGTGTATCAGTGGTTTATATCTATAATTTTCCAGAGAGACATTGGTTCTTTTTGAGTAAACACCTTCTGAGATGGCACTGTAAATAACTGAATTATATACATATGCACATCATCTGACTTTATTTTCATTCCATCTCAGAATGAAGAATGACAAAATCTACCTTAGAATGTTTTAATATTTGTGTGGTTGAGTGAAATGCCAAACTTATAATAAAAGGAAACATTATTCCGACTTGTTATTGGTTTGGCATTCTCCCCTTCTCTATTTTCATTAATATACTCCATGCTTCACTATAGATATGTATAATATATCACTGAAGCTAATTCATCCTTCAGTCTTTTTGTTTTAATTTCCTGGTTTTCTGCTTATTTTTACCATGGAATATGTCATTCTAACACAGAAATGACAAAACTGCAATTTTTGCTTTGTTTTAAAATTTGATATCATTGTCAAAATTAATCACTTTTAGTTATTTTTTTTTATTTTATCCGTTTCCAAAAATGCTTGGCGTGGAAATTCAATAAAATCAGCCCCTTACAGCACGGAAATATGAAAAAGGAAAAATAAATAAATAAGTAAATAAACAAATAAATAAATAAATGAATAATAAAGGAGAAAAGGGTAATAAATAAATAAAAAAACCAATCAATCAATGAAACAATTTTTGAAACATTAGATTTTTATGTCTGAGTGAATATTGGCCACAGATCTATTGATCAGATACCAGAAACCTACATTGGTAATATTAAGCCAATAATACTTGCAATATTACTTGATGAAAGGAATCAGAATGGTTGTTTATTCTCTGGAAGAGATATTATTTAAGATATTTACTTTATTATAGACTTTGGGTGTTAGTTACTATGGACGGGCAGAAATTTAATTAGCAGCTAGAAGGCTATTCCTTTTTTTTTTTTGTTGTCTTTTGTTTTTATTTTTCTTGTTTATTTGGCTTACTGACAAAACACTAAGACAATAATTTGGAGGCTGTTGTTGTTGTTGTTGTTACTGTTTTTGTTGTTGTTGCAGCTGCTCTTACAAGATAATATGTAGTTAGCTCTGAGTTTATCAACGGATAGAGAATAGATCCTTGATTTCAAACTCACCATTCTGTGTATTTGTGTGTGTGTGTGTGTGTGAGAGAGAGAGTGTGTGTGCGTGTGTGTGTGTGTGTGTGTGTGTGTGTGTGAGTGTGTGAGTGTGTGCGCATGTGCGTGTGTGCGCACGCATGTGTGTGTGTGTGCGAGTGCATGTGGTATACTTGGTCAACTGCACATTTAATTCCACATGTCTCAGTTCATTCCATGTCAATAATGGGTCCCATATCTCTTGGGGAATGATATCACTCATCTGCTTAATGCCATTAAACCATATCTAGGAATTTCCCATTAAATATCTCATGGGACTTTGCAAATATTTACATTTATTTTTAGTAGTTACATAGCTAACTGCTCTGAATCCAAGGCTTACAATGACTGACTTAACTGTATCCAAGCTTCATAACTTCTGTATAATTTAGTCTTCAAATGTTATACTTTAATTAGACCTTGATAAAGTTGCTTTATTATGTATAACTGATAACCAAAGTTAAAGGTTAATGAAGTTAATAAAGAAAAAATATTGGTTTCAAATTTTGGCATTGGACCAGCAATTTGGGAGAATGGGGTTAAGTTGATTAAATCAACCCCAGGACTCAACTGATACTTACTTCATCAACCCCGAAAGGATGAAAGTTCAAGTTAACCTTGGCAGAATTTGAACTCAGGACGTAATGATGGATGAAATTCCATTAAGCATTTTGTCCAATGTCCTAATGCTTCTGCCAGTTCACTTCCTTAAAGAGGGAAAAATATTAGCCTCTCTGTTCTTAGATTATGAATCCATTTACTGACAGTCATCATCATCATCATCATCATCATCATTGTTGTCATTTAACGTCCATGCAGCATGGACTTCTGTCAGTGAACAGATCATGGTTTCAAAGCAATGAAAATATTTTGACAAGTTAAATTTAAATGTTGAAGAGAATCTAACGGTTTTTGTGTGTTTTTAAATGATTTATAAACATCTTCCACATGGCAATTGTTTATATATATTTATATACATATATTTACATATATCTTAAATAAAATGTGACAACAAATCCAAGGCAAAGTGAAATTTCTAGGGCATTTATAAAGAGAAAGCTAGTCATACAACTCTTTCAGAAATATAAAAGATATCCCATCATCAGAGATGATATGAGGGTTAACTAGGGGGAAATAGTAGAGTTTCTTCTAGTTAACTCTCTCATATCGTCTCTGATGTTATCTTTTATATCCCTGAAACAGCTGTAAGACTACCTTTCTCTTTATAAATATCCTAGAAATTTCACACTACTTTGGTTTTGTTGTCTCATTTTATTTAAAATATACACACTCACACACTACCCATTTACACTCCTCACTGATACTATTATTGAACCAGGAGTCTAACAGTGGTCCTTCTATAGCACTTACATAGCCTTACCTGCCTTTTGGGTCTCCTAGATACCAAAACCTCTCGTATATTTACATACATATCATCATCATCATCATCATCATTTAACATCTGCTTTCCATGCTAGCGTGGGTTGGATGATTTGACAAAGGACTGGCGAACCAGATGGCTGTGCCAGGCTCCAATCTGATCTGGCAGAGTTTCTACAGCTGGATGCCCTTCCTAACGCCAACCACTCCGAGAGTGTAGTGGGTGCTTTTACGTGTCACCGGCACAAGGGCCAATATATATATATATATACATAAATGTGTATAAAAAGCACCCACTACACTCACGGAGTGGTTGGCGTTAGGAAGGGCATCCAGCCGTAGAAACACTGCCAAATCTGACTGGGCCTGATGAAGCCTTCCGGCTTCAGAGACCCCAGTTAAACCGTCCAACCCATGCTAGCATGGAAAACGGACGCTAAATGATGATGATGATATATATATATATATATATATATATATATATATATATATATATATATATATATATATATATATATATAATATATATATATATATATATATATATACATACATATATATATATATACATATATATATATATATATATATATATATATATATATATATATATAAAGTTTGGAGATGATACACAGGTATTATATATTAGAAGAAATGAGGTACTCAGAAATCTGGATGGTTTTATATTTACAGATATTTATTAATATGTCACATGTTTTTATAAATCGTATATTAGCACTTGCGTCCACTCTAGTAGGGGTGGAGAGAGAGATATAAGATAGTACAAGAGTGTGAGAAATGGGGAGAAAGTGAGACATACACTCTTTATCACTTTCTCCCCATTCCTCACCCTCTTGTACTATCTTATATCTCTCTCCACCCCTACACTCAATAATACTATAAAATGAGACAAAATTCCTGAAAAAGTTCAATCTGACAACTCCACTAGAGTGGACGCAAGCGCTAATATATGATTTATAAAAACATGTGACATATTAATAAATATCTGTAAATATAAAACCATCCAGATTTCTGAGTACCTCATTTCTTCTAATATATATATATATATATATATATATATATATAATATATCTGTAAATTAATATGTGACAATTATTCGGTAGCCGTGATAAAACTCCGAGTTTTGGATGTTTGTGTGGAAACCCATGCTGGCATCTCTTCAGTTATCAGGCCATCAAAAAAATGCAATGAAAATGACCGTTGAACATAGGGAAATTACTGTGTGATTGACCGTTATTAAGACAAAAGAGCTATTAGAATGACCGCTAAGTAAGGGAAGAGAGTAAAGGTAAGAGAGTAAAAATGTTCATAGTAATCGCATAAGCACATGTATCCATACATACACACATGCACCCGCACACCCACATACATGTGCCTATATGTATATACTCATCCACCCTCACTTGAAACACACACAAGCTCACCCACATATTTGCCAAAAAATATATATACATACCTGCATACATGCTTGTGCACACACACATACGCACAAAAGTGGTTCATACACATATCTATATACGCATATGCACAAGAATAAACAGGGCTAAAGGCAAAATACAGAAAAATGTGTAAAAAAATGTAAAAAATAAGCAATAAGGGTAAAACACATCTATATATGCACATGCTCGCATGCACGCACACACACGTCTATATATGCACATACCTGCACACATGCACACATCCACACACATGCACAAAAAATTCCATATACACATTTATATATGCATAGAAAAAATGCAGAGTGGAAGGTAGAATATAGAAAAATTATGTGTAAAAAATATATGAGCAATACAACTATGAAACAATAACTCTATAAATATGTAAAAAAATATATAAAAAATATTTAAGAAATATAAGTGAAAAGTATAGAGAGATAAAAAGCCTGTACGTGAACACAATATAGAAAGCAAGTACTATCCGAAATCTCGGTGGGGACCAAAAATGTAACAATTATTTAGCCACATATGGACATGATCCAAAAAGTTCAGTTCTTGAATATAGACATGTGCTGCTTTTCCAGATGAGCCATCTTACACGCACACACACACACACTGATTGCAGCTTCTTGTCAGAAGACTGCCATCTCTTCATTGAGCCTGCACAGTTATGTGCATGCAGGTGATTTTTCAGCTCAGCTTTCATTCTGCAGAAATGTTCAGATGTGACATTTATTTCTCTTTTCAGTACAAATGTACCAAGGTACATGTGGCAGTGAAACCATCTCATAAGCAGCTTGATTTTTCCTTGGCTCATGTCACTTTAGATAGCTGATAAACCTAGCTCTTGAGAGAGGAAATCCTCCATACACGTTGCACTTTGACTCCTGCTGGGTTTCCACAGGCAATGCAGTTTGGTTATGCATATAGCAAAAACACTTCAAAGCAACATGCTTCATTCATTTTTGCTTAAAGATACCACATCTGAGCTTGATAATCTTTTTCCATGATGTACTTTATATATATATCTCTCTCTATATAAATGGCAGTTTGTCTGTGCGTGTTTCTGTGTGTCTGTTTGCTTGTACCCTCACTCTGACCACGGCTTTCAACCAATTCTGATGAAACTTGACACACACATAGCCCAATGTCATAATTCAAAACTAACGCAGCGAAAATTTGAAAAGTCCCCCAGTTCTGAAAAAGATCGATAAATTCGACATGGGGTCGACAATCAGAAACACAAACCGCAGATGGTGTAGGGGACGCAACTTGGCTTTTTTAACTACCCAAAAAATTTACCATCATTTTTTTCCCATTTTTTTGCTATTTTTTGGCTATAACTCTCTAAAAGTGCTTTATAGTTATTTCCCTTACAAACCTGAGCAACGCCGGGCGATACTGCTAGTATATATATATATACTTTTTTTATTTTATCTCATGTCCATTGTCTGGAAATCTTTTGTCACATATCTGTGACATCTTCAGCGACACTTTTCATTTTCATGTGTCCTCTTGTTCCACTTTATTCTGTTTGTCTAAGATGTGTATCCTTATGTGCACATGCTTTTGTGTCCAAGTTTGTGTGTATGTGTGTGTGTGTGTGTGTGTGTGTGTGTGTGTGTGTCTGTGAGTATGTGTGTGAGTGTGTTTGTATGTGTGTACGCGTGTGTGTGTGCGTGCGTGTGTATGCTTGTGTGAGTGACATTGTTCTTAGCATCAGTATGGCCTTCCCCTCAGCCCCATCCTCTCATCCCATTGTGCTACTGTTGTCCTAAGACTCCAAAATTTGGTAGTTTCTGTGTCTCTCTGTGTTTGCCCAGGGAAAAGCACCACTGATGCTATATTTCTGGGAAGGCAGTTGCAGGAGAAGTACATAGCCAAAGATAAACCTCTGTACTTAGCTTTTGTTGACTTGGAGAAAGCTTTTGACAGGGACCCCGATCCTTTATCTGGTGGTTAATGTAGAAACTAGGCATAGACAAGTGACAGGTGAGAGATGTACAAGCCATGTACAGAGATACTACCAGTAAGGTGAGGATTGGCAATGAGTACAGTGAAGAATTCAGGGTACAAGTAGGGGTTCACCAAGGATCGGTCCTAAGTCCCCTCTTCATAGTCCTCTAGGTAACAACACAGGAATTTAAGACATACTGCCCCTGGGAGCTCCTCTATACTGATGACCATGTTCTCATAGCTGAATCACTACCAGAATGAGAGAGGTTCCAGGTATGGAAGCAAAGTCTAGAATCAAAGGGCCTTAAACCTAGCAAAAACCAGTTTTAGTAAGTAGGAAGGCAGACAAATCACAAGTTCCTTCAGGTAGATTACCCTGCTCGATCTGTTGAAAAGATGTTAGTAGTAACTCTGAAAGATGCACCTGGTGTAAGCTTTGGACACATAAAAGGTGCAGCAATATCAGAGGAAGGTTAAAACAGGAAGCTTTTGTGCATGGTAGATACACAGGTATAATAAACACTGAAAATGTACAGAAAATAGACTCCATCAACTACCATGGAGGTAAGGTAGAGGTTGTAGATAGCTTCCGTTACCTCTCAGTGTGAAAGGCAGATTGTATGATGCCTGTGTGTGAACAGCTATGCTAAATGGATATGAAATGTAGGCTGTGACAGCTGAGGACATGTGTAGGCTTGAAAGAAATGAAGTCAGTATGCTTTGCTGAATGTGCAATGTCAGTGTGCATGTTTGACAGAGTGTAAGCATCTTGAGAGAAAAGTTAGGCATAAGAGGCATCAGATGTGGTGTGCAAGAGAGAAGACCATGCTGGTATGGTCATGTGATGTGTATGGATGAGGACAGCTATGTAAAGAAGTGTCGATCCCTTAAATGTGGAGGGAACCTGGAGTAGAGATAGACCCAAGTAAATATGGGATGATGTGGTGAAGCATGATCTCCAAACTTAGGGCCTCATATAGGCAATGACTAGCAACCGAGACCTTTGGTGATATGCTGTGCTTGAGAAGATCCATCAAGCCAAGTGAAATCACAGTCATGGCTGATGCTGGCACCCATGCAGGTAGCATATAAAAAGCACATTTCGAGAGTTGAACCTCAAAGAGGTAAAGTGATTGAGCTCCTTTCAAATGTTGGGCCTCATAGAGGCAATGACCAAGACTTTTGGCATTATGTTGTGCTTAAGAAGAAGACCCATCAAGCCAAGTAAAACCAAAGTTATGGCAGATACTGGTATCATGCAAATGGCACCTATGCTGGTGGCACATAAAAGCACCTTTCGAGCATTGGACCTCACATAGGCAAAAACCGAGACCATTTGGCATTATGCCATGCTGGAGAAGAAGACCCATCAAGCCAAGTAAAACAGTCATGGGAGATAGCGGTGTCATGCAAATGGCACGTGTACTGGTGGTATGTAAAAACACCCATTACACTCTTGGAGTGGTTGGCATTAGGAACAGCATCCAGCTGTAAAAACCATGCCAAAATAGACTGGAGTCTGATGCAGCTTTCCAGTTTGCTAGTGCAGGTCAAACTGGCCAACCCATGCCAGCATGGACAACGGACATCGAATGATGATGATGATGATGATGATGATGATGATGATGATGATGATATATATTGTTAATTTGTTCTTCATTGAGTACACAGGGGTTGGAAGACCCCTTGTATTTTCCCTTGCCAGCTGATGTAATATACTGGTATTGAGAGCAATCAGCTGACACACTTAGACACTTGTTCAAGGACTTCCCAAGCCTATTACCATTTTTGCTTGATCTTAAAGAATCCATTTTTTCCAGTACAGGAGGTAGGGATTTCAATCCAGAATATACTATACTGAACCAGACACTACAACACATCTCACCTGACACACTTGCAGGAGTAGACACTGCAAGGCATCCAATCTGATGCTCTACACCAATGGTTCTCAACCAGAGCCCATATGAACCTTGGAGGTCCATATGAACTTTGAGGGTCAGTATGAATTTTAAGGGTCCATATAAGGTTTTGTTGTTAAGATATATGTGCAATGAATTAGTTAAACTTCTACAATACACAAAATATTTCAACAATTTTTTTCACACAGTTCCAAATAATATTCGATTATAAAAATATAATAGGCTATGAGGGCCCACCTGAATAAAACAGAAACCAAAGGGGTTCATAGAAGTAAAATGTTTGAGAACAACTGCTCTACACAGTTTCTGTCAACCAAATTCCATTCACTAGATATTTCTCTGACCAAGGCTGAGGTAAAAGAACATAGAACTTTAAAATTTGGAAATGAATTTTTTTACCACAAGATCAGGACATCATTTCATCCAGTCCTAACATAACTACCATTCATATACCAGAAAATGGGTTGAACTCTAGAAACGTAACCTCAAAAACAGCCAAGTGCAAGCACTGAAGATCAGGATAAGCAATTGTTATCCAAACCAGAGTTACATTAGAGCCACACATTAACTATGTTGTCACTTTATCTGCTAGAAATAGCAGCTAAAATCCTACCATCTTAAACAAACAAAGAATATATTGAATAATGTAATCTGATGTACTATGTCTGATTAAAAGAAGGATGGTCATGGTAAGAATGCATTTAAATCATGTCTGCTGAAATCAGAACTAACCTGGAGCTAAACAGCAACTTTTGACAGTAAGATCAATAAGTAGTTAAATGCCATATAATTTTTTTTTTTCTCTGTAAGTTCCATGTGCTCCAAGTGTCATAATTTCCGTATGACATTAACAACAACTACGACAACAACTGCTATCATAATACATTGACTGTAATAGACGTAATTATTTTTTGTGGAAAAGAGAAAATCATGATACTCAAGCAGTGCATAGAGACAATACTGCAAACTCTATTCCAGATATCAATCTACCGAGAAGTACTGATCGTAGAACTCACTGCTGCAAAAGCAGAAGCAGCAGCACTGTAGGATTGCTGAGAGTTGGTTTTAGACTGATAAATGAAATTTGTTCTATGACAGAAGCTACCTTTGATAGACAAATGTCACATCTAAAGGAAGAGCAAGCTCTCATTTGGTTTTGTTTTATATAATACAGTTTATGAGCGATGGCGTCATTGGTTACAAGTTTTTAGCAGAGTGACAATGAAGAGCCAGTAGCTTGCTATATCTCAAGGGACTTTGTTGCTGAAGTATTGGGTTTTTTTGGGTTTTTTTTTTGTTTTCTCACCTGTGTTTATGTCCTTTAGTAATACACAGGTAAAAAATATACACATACATGCATATGTATGTGTGTGCGCGTGTGTGTGTGTGTGTGTGTGTGTGTGTAATGTTAAGGAAAGGAGACAGTAACACATACATACAAGCATGCACACACATACACACATACATATACATACTTACATACATACTTATACACATATACATATACCTACGTATGTGTGTGTGTGTGTGTGTGTGTGTGTGGTGTGTGTGTTTGTGTTTCTGTCTGCATCTAAGGTTTATGTTTACACCATTTAACAATTAGTGTTGTTTATTTTGTGACTCTTTATGTCCAGTAACTTAGTAGTTCAACAAATAGAGACCAATTAATTAAGTATCAGACTGATATTAATACTAAAGTTAATATGATCTCTTTTCAATACATCAAACTTGCCTGAAACTCCACTTGATTCTATGATGCAAAATTCATATTTTTAAATGATCTAAATTACAGCCTTCCTTCATAATCCCATGTTAATTGAGGTCCCTAACACTAGCTCAATAATGACAATGTTATTTTACAAAATTCTTCCTTATTTCAAAATTCTTTAGAAATACAGGCAGTAAATTCCAACAGAAATATGATTACATAATAGTTAACCTTTTAGCATTTAAAACAGCCATATCCAACCCAAATATTCTGCCTGTTTTATTTTCAAACTGGTCAGATCCAGCTTCTCACCCCTACCCTATAAAGTCATACTAAAAATAGAAACTCAAATCATTGAACTTTCAAAGCTATAAAATATTGCATGATTAATTCCAAATAATGTGAATAAATATGCATTACATTTGATAGGGTAATCTGAATGTGAAAAGGTTAAAGGCAGTACAACAGCATGGCAGCAGTCCAACAACTGAAACTTGTAGAAGGACAAAAGAACTAAATTCAATGGAAGGAGTCTCTGAGAGAGCTAGTCTTTGACTGGGATAATGTTGCCAAAACTGTGGACAATCTTCAGTTAATATAAATTACATTTATGATGTTTAATACGGACATGTATTGATTTTTAGTGCAGACATTTCAAGCTTGGATGCTCTTTTTAATAACCTGCTTCTATTTGTGACCAACATTTGATGAGTTACAGACCAAAAGCAAATAATCACCTCTAAACCATGTTCGTTGTTGTTAAACAACCCTAATTGAACACACTTTTGTTCAAAAGCATTCCAGCCATGGCCATCACATGTATTCTTCAGACAAAGTATCTTTAGGGATATTTTTGGCAATGCATCCTTTTTTTAAGACAGAAGGTAGAAATATGAAAGAGATTTGACTGTTATGTTAGCATGTCAACTGACCACAGAGAAACTCTTAGACTGGTCTGAAACTGAACTGGGCAGGTTTTTAAAAATGATTTTTATTTATTTATTTATTGTTCCATGACTGCTCATATCTGATAATCTATCATTTTACATTTTCTGGAAAGTATATCTGATCAAGAATGTATAAGAAGTGCACACATAAATCAGCCAAGCATTTGACCATATCCATTCTTGTCTGTATTGCCCAAGCATTTCAATCAACTGATATTATTGGAGTTATCTCTCTTGCTTTTTATTTGAACCCGTTTCAACCCACTTGAGACTACTCCTAGTGCTTTGGTACAAACTTACTGCTTTAAAGTAATCCAAACTAAAACTTTCTATTGAAATTTCTCCTTTATTTATAGGGTCTTGCAGATAAATTGAAACAACTTTTATGGTGCATAAAACTGGTTATAAATACTAAATTAATGGTAGTAGACAGATATCATTTTAATGTAACATTTATTACAACAAAAACATTTATCACTCAACATGGCCACCATTTTGAGCAATTACTTTCTCCCAATGAGAATGAAATTTTTTTGCAGCTGCCACAACATCTGCTCTTTTGATTTTGCACGTCATATACACAATGTGGGTCTTCAATCTCTTGACACACGAGTGTGGTGAAGCATTGGTCCTTGCTTGAAGTATGCCCCATAAAAAGTAATCAAGAAGGTTGAGATCTGGGCAATTACTGGGCCAGATGTTGGCCCTCACAAAAAATGGCACCTTCTCACCAAGGAAGACCTGTGTTGCTTTTGACTCATGGCATGGTGCAGAATCCTGGATATGCATGACATTGTCAAGCCCAAACTTCTGTGCCATCCAAGGTAACAGAGAGTTCTTCAGGATGTCCAGATACTCCTTTGTGCCGATCTTCAAACCAAATTCAATGGAGTGTTTGGATCCATGACACTCCCATTGCTTGCCACAGTTCCAAATACCTTCACAGAGGCAGGATTCTTAGCCTCAAACACAGGGGGGACGTCAGAAGGGTTGTACGCAATCACTCAAGAATTTCTGTGATTCACCTCAGTATCCACAGTGAACTTTTCATCCACAAATACAAGAGTTTTTCCTGCACCTTGATGCTTGATGAATGACTGAAGCTTTGGGCATCTCTTGGCTCTGTTTGCTAGGCTTTGGCTGTTAGAAAGTGACTGTGTCATTGAACATAGTTAGTCATGCCAAGGTTCCTGTTCACAGCGCTGGACACCGTGGAAAGGGACACATTGCATTTCTTTGCAAGAGTTTTCATGGATGTGGATGAGTTGGTTTCAATCAATCATTTGAGTCCAGTGAGAAACTTTGGATTGCACTTGGAATCATTTCAAGTCTTGTGTTCTTTTCCTTCAATCTTTCTCTCTCCTTTAAATTATTTATACACATGACAAACTGTTGCTTTTGGAAGTTTCATCAACTTAACAGTTCTTTTAGCATTGTGACCGGCATGCCAAAACAACAATGACTGAATGATTCTGTTGTTCTATGATTTCTGTTATCAAATCAGTTTGCTATTTACCTGAAAAATTAAGAGGAGGATTAGATTTTCAAGCAAGCAAGGTTTCGTCAAAAAATGAAATGTTAAACCCACTAAGACAACTGCTTAAAATTGGTCTCAATTTATCTGCAAGTCCCTGTATGTTCCAAACAACAATTTGATTAAGGTAAAAGTTATTTCACTAAATTCTTGTCTGCAAAACTTATTGAAATAATTACAGATTATTTCAACAGAAATATATTAACAATAGGGTTGAACATTCTGAGAGAGACCATTTGTCTACTAATTGCTTGGATAACCTCAGTTGCTTCGAAATTTTTCATCTTACCATATTTAAAAAGTGAGACTTTTACTGTAGTTCGCCTGTAAATTTGTATTTTATTAGAGTCTACCGTAAATCCTCGAATATAGGGGATTTTTAGGGGGCTGTACCTCTAAAAAACCTAAACCTTGTGTATAATACGCACCACTTCTCTAACTTGAGTCGTGCATAATTAAGCTAGCAGCACCTAGTCGAACAAACACTTCTGTGCATACCTAATACAATAATGGTGATGTTCTTAACTGTTATATGGGAATGTAAATATGTTTGCAAATTGTTTTCGTTACATGTTATTCTGTGTTCGGAATACTATTATTTTAATAAATGTTGCTTACTGCAAGTTATGGAGGATTCTTTTTTGGCTTCATTGCTTTCAGGCTTAGCTTAAGGTATTTTCATGCCCCACATCACAAAATGTGTCTGAATAAACATTGCCAGACAGCAAATAGAAACTCGGACATTGCTTGGAAAATATTTTTCATTTTTAACCTTGTATATAATACGCACTAGGGATTTTGACCTTTAAATTTTGGGAAAAAAATGCGGATTATACTCGAAGATTTACGGTATTTCCATCCATCAAGAAGCCTTTCATTTATCTGGTGGCAAGGCACCTTGATAACTGAGAGAAAATCTGCTCCTCAGTAAAATATATGAGAAGTTAAGTAGTCAAAGTAAGTTCTCAGACTCCAGATGGGTGTTATTTGTAAGTAGGGTCATCCTTCTACTCAAGAATAGCTATGTGGTTAAAAAGTTAGATTTGCAGTCATGTAGTTCTGGTTTCAATCCTACTATGTGGTACCTTTGGTAAGTGTCTTTAGCCATAGCCCTAGGAAGTCTTATGATTGGAATTTGGAAGATGAAAACTTTTAGGAAAACACACACACACACACAAATAAACAGACAGATAGATAGATAGATAGATAGATAGATATAGATAGATAGATAGATAGATAGATAGAAAGAGAGAGAGAGAGAGAGAGAGAGATACATACTTACATACATACACACACATACAGACATACACTCACACATACTGTACCATCTTAAGGCATGGGCACACTGAGTAGTTGCCCAGTGCCCATAGGTCTAAGGTCCAAATTCTAATCTATGTATGCTGTGGCTTATTGTCAGTAAGTAAATTCCATAGGGCTCAATGCATTGATTTGCCCAGGGGCCTTCAGTGGTGCTAAGACAGCACCATATACCTATCTATCTATCTGTCTGTCTGTCTGTCTGTCTGTCTGTCTGTCTGTCTGTCTGTCTGTCTGTCTGTCTGCCTGTCTGTCTGTCCGCCTCCTCTTCCGCCTCCTACTCATCATTATCATCATCATCATTCAGTTGTGAGGTTCCAGTTTGAGGTACTGGAATTGTGAGGAGCAGAGAGTCATCCCTTAGTTAACATTACCCCAAGGTCCATTCTAATCCAGAACAGTAGCACTTGTCAGGGTCTCATCAATGGGTTGGCACCTTGCTGTACTAGAACCAAAATATCTAGAAGACCTGTCCACCACAGTAGAAGCATTAATTCTCTCACCCTCCTCCAGCTGAAGGGGTTGTTTTTGTTTTGCAAGTGCCCTCATGCTGGTCCAAACAAAAAGCACCTATGCAGGTCCATGTAAAAAGTACCCATGCTAGTCCACATGAAAACCACTCATGCCCTTCCACATAAAAAGCACCCAGCACACTCTGTAAAGCAATTGGCATTAGGAAGGATACCCAGTTGTAGAAACCAAGGCAAATAAGGCTGGACCCTGGTGCAGCTGTTCATCTTACTAGCCCTGATCAAATCATGCAACACATGCCATCATGGAAAACATGTTAAATGATTGTAGGCAAAGCTATTTGAAACAGGTTCGCTTTGCCCACAAAATATTACTGGGAGTCAACTACAGTTATCACCCCTGTTGAATGTTCTAGAACATTCCAAGCAACCTTGTTTAGCTTCCCCTTTGCTAGCATAAGAGGTGTAACTGCTAAACTACACACTGTAGGGTGTGAGAGGTAACCTCGACTACTTAATAGTGAACTCCAATTGAATCTCTCTCTCTTTTCTCTAAGATGTGGCAAAGTCAATATCAGAGAGAGAGCCAAGCACAAAGCTTCAATGTTTCTTCCACCAACAACTCCCTCATGCACTGATACAAGTGTTTGTCATCACTTACTGCACCAGAGGTATAATACAGCCATTGAAATAATGACCCAACACAGTCATTAAATGATGATTATGATGGTTATGGAGGCTCCTGCTACTTCTGACAAAGCCCTTAGAAAGGTAACTCTTCTTATTTCTTTATTGCCCACAAGTGGCTAAACATAGAGGGGACAAACAAGGACAGACAAATGGATTAAGCCGATTACATTGACCCCAGCGCATAACTGGTACTTAATATATCTACCCCGAAAGGATGAAAGGCAAAGTCGATGTCGGCAGAATTTGAACTCAGAACGTAACGGTAGACGAAATACTGCTAAGCATTTCACCCGGCGTGCTAATGTTTCTACCAGCTTGCAGCCTTGGGAAAGGTAACTCTTCTAGGAGAAAGATGCCTAGACATAAAACTTGCTGTCAAAATAGTACCAGCCATCTTTCAATGTTTGAACTAGAACCTGTTGTGGTGTCTAAGAGAGTATCGGAAGTGTTGGAGATGCTTTTGTCACTGAAATCCAATGACGTACAGATGTCTCTCCAGTTTTTCATTCCTTGATCTGTTTTGTATTGTATAACACCCTATGGCAATGGACATTTGCTCACATGCAAGGATGAAAGTAAGTCAGAACAATCAGGTTGAATGTGAGACAGCTATCATCTGACAAGATGAGGCAATGTATATATACATTTGTGTGTGTGTGTGTGTGTCTGTGTATGTTTGTGTATGTATTTTTATGTCTCTATGTATATAAAGTGTGTATGTGTGTCATGAATATGTGTTTATCGTGAACACACATATATTTATATGGAGAGAAAGAAGAGCAAGAGGAGGGGAGAGAGAGGAGCAAGGAGAGGGGAGAGAGAGGAGCAAGGGGAGGAGAGAGAGGGAGAGATGATAATCGTCTTGGCATGTAGGATGTTGAGATCAATGAAATCAACTACTTGTGCTCGCAAATATGTGTGTGTGACTATATATGTATATGTATATGCATGTGTTTTATGTATGTGTGTGACAACTGGTAGATCCAATCATTACTTATAATAGATTATAATTAGTTAGTCAGAGGCAGGGTCCTTCCCAAACTGGTGCAGTTGATATACTTTTTAAACATCTGTAGATAATATCTGCAGGAAACGAATAGTTGGGGATGGGATTCCAAAGGCTGCAGTTCTAGAAAGGTCTTGGGGCCATTTAGTACAAACTGTACTCTCGCAAACTTAATTGTCTGCTCACCTTATCTAATACACACACACCTGTAACTTGAGAGGGTGCTCTGAAATATCCTCTTCACCATTTTCTCTCTCTCTTCCCTTTCCTTTTCCAACAGGGGTAGCCATGGTATCTCCTCTATTGCAAGACACCTATTTCTGTACCCATATTCATGCCCTAACTTCCCATCCCCTGACGCAAAGCTACATCCACATCCCTCGATACTATATGCCCCTCATTTCAGGGGGCTTGTCTAACAGGTTACCTGGTAACCTCTCTGGTTCTGGTGCTACAGAGAAAGCACTCAATATGCTTTAAAATGGTTGGTGTTGGGAAGGGCATCCAACCAGAGAAACCATGCCAATTGGGAAGAGCATCCAGCCGGAGAAACCCTGCCAAAACAGACAGTTGAACTTGATGCAATCCACTGACTTGCCAGTTCCTGTCAAACTATCCGATCCATGTCAGCATGAAAGAAGGGCATTGAATGATGATAACGATGATATTAATAATATACAGGGGTTGGACAATATAACAGAAATGTCATGATGTAGCTATTTTTTTCTATTGGCAATATGAAAAACTCAAAATTGTTCTTAGTCTTTCTATATATATGATTTTTTTTTAGGTTCTTTATGTAGTCTATAAATACCTAGCACTTCATGATACAGCCCTCTATTTCTTATTTTTAGCAGATTTTTATATTTAAATAAGTTGAACTACATGATCTGTCTGATTTCCAAAGAGAACAAATTGTTGGAGCGGAGCTTCATTCACTAAAACTGCTGAATTGTTTAATGTTTTGAAAGGTACAGTCACTAAAATCATGTTGACATTTCAAAATCAAGTTAACACCAACTCTGGTATGCATAATTTTTAATGGAAAGCAAAGCTCACAGAGAAGGGCTACATAATAGTGAAATATATATTGTGTCTAAAAACAACTGAACTACTGCAGCAAAAGTGACAACAGAACTAAACTGCCACTTTACAAGCCCCGAGTCAACCAAAACTGTTTGACATGAGCTCCATAAAGCTAGGTACCATGTGAGGGCTACAATTGCTAAACCTTCCCTGTCCTCCATCAACACCAACACCAGTCATCAAGTGGTGATGGGGGGAGAAACATAGACACAATGACTCACACACACACACATGCCTGCATGCACACATATGGTAGGCTTCTTTCAGTTTCTGTCTACCAAATCTACTCACAAGGCTTTAGTCAGCCTGAGGTAATAGTAGAATACATTTGTCCAAGGTGTCATGCAGAGGGACTGAACCTGGAACCATGTGGTTGGGAAACAAGGTTACTACTGCTCAGCCATATGTATATATCGGGGGGGGGGGATCAAGGACTTTTTTGGGTGGGGTATCGCCCAAAAGTATTTAAAAAATACTATATAAGGTGGAAATCACAATTTGTAACAAATGGACACTTTTTATGTATTCTAAGTTTGTTGTAGCAGACCATATGCATATGAAACAGTAATGCTGGTAAACTGCTGGAAATAAGATAACAATGTTATTATATTTGCAATGGCGTGGTTAGAAAGAGGTTGCCCGGGCAACTAGGGCAACACCCCTGCATCTGCCACTGTATATAAAAAGGCTCTCCAATTGATTCAAATGGAGTATTTTACAAACACACTTGAACTTCTGATCCACAAATATGCTGTTTCATCACTATGTTTTTCTACTGATTCTTCTGTAGCTACTGTTCCTTGGTGCTAACTAGTTTTGTGCTATCATTTAGGCCCACTCAACTCATCTGTTTTATAATAATATAATAATAATGAAATTATTGTATACAGTACTCAGGTGCACTATAACTGTTAAAAGTGTGTATAAAGCATATGCAGTAATGTACAAATGTCTGGGAAGTGAACAGTGTATGAGTCAGATACATGCTTGTGTGTGTATGGAGGGGAGAAAATCTGGTGTAGTGTTGGCGATTCTCAGGAAGCATGGAAGTTTTGAAGGATGCAGTGCTCCAACAACTAACAACTGATGCCGGCAGTTTGTTCCATACTTCAGCAACTCTTAGCGTGAAAAAATGTTTCTGAAAGTCATGGGAGCTCTGCTGTTTTCTGACTTTGTAAACATGTCCACGGGTGTTAGATAGGTGGAGTTTAAAAAGGTGCTCAAAGTTATTGTTAGTAAGATGGTTAATAATTTTATGGGTGTCTGCTAAGTCAGTTGCCAGATGGCAGAGTTTCAATGTGTCCATGTCCAGGGAACTTAGGCGTTTAGAATATGGCAAATGCTTGATGGAGGGTATTCTCTTGGTTGCACGTCGCTGAACGGTTTCCAGACGATTGCAACCCCTTCCTTCCAGAATAGTAGTACCCTTTACGTTTCGATATTTTCCCTTTTTCATGCGACAGTCATCAATTTGCAGTGATTGAAAATAAACGCGACTGCTATGGGCGCAACACCTTCCTCCAGACTAATTCACGTTCACAAAATAAATAAATAAATAACAGGAGGAAGAAAATCAAACAAAATTTGAGTTAAACTTTGTTCTGAAAATCAACATCAGAATGTCTGGCAATTTACCATCAATAACGGGTAAATGTTTCCTGTAGAACGGCATATCAGTTGAGAGAGAGAGAGAGAGAGAGAGAGAGGAGAGAGAGAGATCGCCAGGAATGTATTTATAAATGTATTAGAAATATAACAGCTACCACAGTAAATCAATATCACCTGTTCCCCCTAAGCCAGTGATTCACCAACGGTGCGCTGCAAGGGGTATCTAGGTGCACCGCGGATTTTAAAAAATATTAAGGTTTTAGAAAATCTATACCAATGCCTGAGTGTCTTGAAAAACGTTGTTCTCAGTTTTGTTAAACACAAATATGATTAATAAAACAAGCTACGCAATAGTTTTTATCATTTTTTCTGAATTTTCAACTTTAAAGTATAGTTTATTTGTTTGTTCGTTTGTTTTTTTTTTCTAAATTTCTATGTGAAATGTGCCAATATTTTTTTATTTAATCTTCAATGCATCATGAAATAAAGAAAAAAAAATTAAGCAACAGTACTATGCGAAGTGCGCGTGTGAGCGAACGCACGCGTTCTGCAAGTAGCGCACTAAAGAATTAAGCGTGTGCACACTAGTTAATTACCTAAAACAATGTAGTAATTCATAATTATACACATTATACAGTCAATGTGCACATACTTTTGTCACAGTAGGTAAAAAAGTACATCATGAGAATTACGCGCGCACTGACTGCTAAAAATTAGAAGGAAAATCAAAACAGATGTTTCTAATTATTTTATTATTATTGTGAACACAAATTAACTGGAACAAAATGTTTCAAAAAGTTTAATGCTTTAAAAATTTTTTGAACGAAAAAATAAAAAATAAAGAATACAGATAATTATTTATGAAAATAAATTAATATTGGAGAAATGCGGCGCGGATTTCAAGTAAAATTGTACGTGGTTATATTCCCTTATGAAACGAACTCTTTAAATATAAAGTTAGCTTTGCTATAACAACGTGTATGGCGGTTTCTTGACAAATTGAAATCAGTTTAAGACGAGTAGAAAACGTGTGTTTTATATTAAATGTAAGTCCTTGTGGTTGTAAAATTTGCTACAACATACACATTTGTATTTTCAACGATTTCTTTTGTTATTTACCGAAAATTACCTGTCAGTCTTTACAGTTCGACCGGCAATTTGTAATTAGCCGGGGGTCTTCGAATGCATGTGTGTATTTATTTATTTATTTTTCTGTTGAATCAATTTGTCTTTTAATTAAGTTATAACTTAATTTTAACTAAATGGAATTTGCTTTCTAACTTCGTATAGAGAGGACACCCCTGGTAGAATGCAATTAATGTCTTGTGGGTTTATTATTTCAAATTATAAGCGGCTCTTGTCCAGGTTGCCTTCCTTTTTGAAAGGTAACATTCATATATATATATATCATTAATATATACCTTCTTTTGTTATTTACCGGGGTAGCCACTTGCACGTCACTAATATATATATATATATATCAAAAAGAGATTAAAATAGAACATTAATATTAACCGAAATCTACTTAACACCCTAATTATTCTGACAACGTGATCTTTTATCAACAACGTTTCGTGTAGGAAGTAATAATTTTAAGCTAAAAAGTCTTGCATAATCTTTAGGTGACCAAATATTTGAACTTTTAGAAACATGTGATCAAAATGTTTCCAGTTTGGCTCTTCAAATTCTTGTTTAGATGGGGTAAATCCCGATACATTGCATACAGGTTGTTTCTCCCATTATCCCTGCTTTAAAATGTTTTCTAAATGTAAAATCTGCGTGTGTAAGTTTTCGGTGATTTGTATATGAATTGTTAATTAAAAAAATATTGTAATAGTGGGATACCCGTAAGTTAATTTTGAAGTAGGTGTGGCATTTATTTTTGAGTCAGTCATAGATGTAACTTTGATGTTCAGAAGCAACTCACGAAACAGAAATACCTTGTTATTGTACAAACAAACAAAATGTATTTTTTTGACTGCTTAAGTTATAAATAAAAGAGCTATAAAGATGTTCAACATAAAGTGTTATTTAGACATTAGCACCAGTTTGGGACAAAAAGAAAACGTGTGTGTGTTTGGACCTTAGCATCACTTAACAACTTGTATTGGTTTGTTTGTGTCCCTCTTAGTGGTTCGTTGAAAAAGTGACTAATAAAATAACCTTTGGGAGCAATCTGTTCAACTAAACCCTTCATGGTGGTACCCCAGCTGGGCCATAGTCCAATGACTGAAACATGTACAAGGTATATATTAATGGATTGATCTGGAGGAAGGAACAGATCTCTGATGTAAATTTGATGCAGTGATATTCCACTTGAAAAACTGCAGGAAAAACATGGGCCTGGAAGACCTAATTATCATTGACTTCAAGGTGTCAAACATTACCTATTACTTGTGAGTGAGAGTTCTCTTGGATTAAAGCAGTGATGTGTTACAATGATACAGTTGGAAAAATTAGTAACAAATGTATCATAGGAACATGTGACTTAGTTACTCTATTCTTGATATTTAATGAGTCTAAATTTTTAACTAGGTTCTCTGAATTTCTCTTTCTTCAATGAATTAAAGTATAATATATTGAAGAAATAGGTAACTAAGTGCAAGCATGGCTGTGTGGTTAAGAGGTTTGTTTCCCAACCCTGTGATTTCATGTTCAGTCCCACTATGTGGCACTTTGGACAGGTGTTTTCTTCTATAACCCTGAGCCTACCAAAGCTTTGTGAGTGGAATCAGTAGATGGAAACTAAGGATGCTCATTATATGTGTGTGTTTGTGTTTCCTTGTCTTAACATCACAATAGTTGTATGACAAGCATCATCATATAAATGGTCTCATTTGTTTCCAATCTTCCATGAAAAACATATCTTGCCATGGGGAAATATCTTGCTTGGAAACATGTAAAGATTGGCAACAGGAAGGGCTTTGACTGTAGAAATTCTACCTCAGAAAATTCCATCTGATCCATGCAGGCATAGAAAAGTGGATGTGAAAACAATGATGATGATTCATTACAGAAATATCTGTTTTTAATTGTGATTTAAAATTATAAAAAAATTTTCATGTTCTTCTTTTTGCCTCCAGTTGAATTTGGTTGACACAAAAGATTCAAGATGAATATTGACGGAGGAGGTTTTGGTGATCTGCTACAGCAGGCTGAACAAATGACTGCTGAGCTTGATATTGGGATGGACCTTCCCAGAGTAGAACGTAATCCACGCCAGATTCTTAAAGAATGTCAAACCCTCCTCTCACAAGTAGCTCCTGTAAACAAGGAAACAATGAAAGTAAAAGCGTAAGTAATCTACACTTGTTATGATTCTTTTCACTTTTAACAGGTACAGGTGCCTCTGTTGTTCAGATGCTGAACTCCTAACCAGGTAATGAGTTCAGTCAAACCTTGTCCAAAGCTACTGTACTGAGCTGTGCCTCTAGGTAAAGTACTAAACTCTGCTTGTCTCAGTCTACTTGGCTGCTAATACTTTTCATTTTTACTTTACAGTTGAGTATTTAGGAAGGATATCCATATGTAAAGAAAACTTGTTTTAACAAAATGAAAATATTTTAATTTTGACCTGCCCAGACGTGACTGTGTGGTTACAAAATTCACTTAACAGCCACAGTGTCCGGGTTCAGTCCTATTGCATGGCACCTTGGGTAAGTGTCTTCTGTTATAATCTTGAGCTGGCTGGTGCCTTTGGAATGAAATTGGGAGCAGAATAAAGGGTAAAATTAGTTAATTAATTAATAATCTTACCAAGTAGTTCAGTATGTTAAAA
This sequence comes from Octopus sinensis, assembly GCF_006345805.1. NCBI lineage: Eukaryota > Metazoa > Mollusca > Cephalopoda > Octopoda > Octopodidae > Octopus > Octopus sinensis. The sequence goes on from NC_042999.1 coordinate 148,880,856, forward strand.
AACCATTATTGCTAAACTTATACAAAAATTCTATAATTATAATTAGGGTTCAGCAAAAATTTGCTTCACCACATACCGAAATTTAGAAATAGCAGTTAAACTAATATTTTAGTACCATAAGAAAATCTCCCAGACAGCAATACTCAACAACTCACGCAGGTAAAGAGAAAAAACAATGAATCCACTCGGCTCTGATTAACTGTATACGCGTTTCAGAGTTAGAGGGATGTGAAAAATGTAAAATCATATTTCTACTCTCTCATTCTCCTCTTCAGTACAGTAATTCAAGATTTTAAATTTGTGAGCCCTGAAAATTAACATACTTATCTGACCAAGCGACATCAGACAACGTATATCCAACGACCAGTACTTCCGAATTCAAACAGACGAATGAGATCTCATATTCCTCCTCACTCACCTATGTGTGCCAACGAGTAAAATTCCGCAGAAAACTGCAGTTTACTATCAGGGAGAGAATTATATTATCAATAATAATAAAGGGTAAAATTAATTAATAATTAATAGTTTTACCAAGTAGTTTGGTGTGTTAAAAGAACCATTATCGGTAAACTTATACAAAAATTCTATAATTATAAGTATAATTATAATTAGGGTTCAGCAAAAATTTGCTTCACCACATACCGAAATTTAGAAATAGGTCAATCTAATTGACTGGCCCCTACCCCCAAAATTTCGGGCTTTGTGCCTAGAGTAGATAAGAATATGTTCTGGTAGATTTAAATGTGAATATCTGATTGTTATTTTTGAGACACCGTTGTGTTTCAACCTCATTGTGTGTCTCCTCAGTTAAAGCTACTCCTGCCTGACTGATGAATCTAAGAAGCATGAACTCATTTATTTCAATCATCATTGTTGTTTTAACAACTACTTTTCCATACCTGCATAGGTTAGAAGAGTTTATTGAAGCAGATTTATAAACCAACTCTTATCCATTTTCAAGCAAGATCATATTTCCCCATGGCCAGGCATTTTTTTCACAGAATATTAGAGACAGGTGACACTCCATAGTGCTAAGACAAGAAGACACAAACAGACATATAAATATGTGTATATGGCAGGCTTTCAATTTCCATCTGCCACATCCACTCTCAAGGCTTTGGTTGGCTTGAGGCTTTAATAGAAGACACTTGTCAAAGGTGATACACAGTGGGATTGAACCTGAAATCATGTAATTGGGAAGCAAGTTTCTTAACCCCACAGCCATGCAAACAAATTATTTGTTCTCATCTGCTTTCTATTTTTTTTTCTGTTTCTAGTTCTCTTGTACTTGGGAGCCAAGGATATGATGTCTCAAAGGTGTCTCAACGTCTTGATACTCTGACTGCTAAGAAGGCATTTGAACCCCTTGAACCTGTACGAGACACTGATATTGAGGTAATGTTAATTATAATCAGTATTAATTAAATATTTGATCTTTGTAACCTATTATGTAACATCATTTGACTGCTCCTTCATACAGTTGAAACCATTGATATCAAATTTGGTGACTGGCATCCGTTGCTAGTGGAGCGCTAAGAGTACCATACGAGTGAGATCGTTGCCAGAGCAACAAGCTGGCCTTCATGCCGATGGCACGTTAAGCACACCATTCAAGCGTGATCGTTACTAGCACTTACTAGCACTTGTGCTGGTGGCATGTGAAATATTTTTGCGAGGTCGTCGCCAGTGCCCCTGGACTGGCTTCTGTGCAAGTGGCACATAAAAAGCACCATTTGGGCGTGGCCATTGCCAGTACCACCAAACTGGCACGTAAAAGCACCCACTACACTCTCAGAGTGGTTGGCGTTAGGAAGGGCATCCAGCTGTAGAAACCCTGCCAGATCAGATTGGAGTCTGGTTCGCCAGACCTCAGTCAAATTGTCCAACCCATGTTAGTATGTATGGAAAGCAGACGTTAAATGATGATGATGTTGACATTGTTTACGCAATTGAAACTATTGATATTTATATAGGCACAGGTGGCACCTTGGGCAGAAACTAAAAGAAGCCTGTCATGTGGGTGTGTGTATATGTTTGTTGTCTGTTTGTCCCCCCACCATTGCTTGACAGCGATGTTGGTGTGTTTATGTCCCCTGTAACTTAGCAGTTCGGCAAAAGCGACCGATAGAATAAGTACTAGGCTTACAATGGGTTCAATTTGTTCAACTAAAGGTAGTGCTCCAGCATGGCCGCAGTCAAATGACTGAAACAAATAAAAGAATATGATATCGTTCACGCAATTAAAACTATTGATATTTATATATTGTTGGTATTTTTTTCAGGGATTCCTTAAGAATGAACGGGAGAATGCTTTACTTACCGTTATCGAGAACGCTCGAAAAAATGTGAGTGAATATATTTTATTTATGATTTCTGTATTTTGTTAACCCATTCCTGCCAATCGTCTGTTTAAACTTACACTTAATTTATAAGGATATAAAACAAATACTTGATACAAATTATGATTTGTGTATGATCTGTATCAAAGAATGAAACATGTTCTTAATGCATATGCAGTCTGTATATGTAATATGGAAATATTTTTCATTCTTTTTTTTTTTTTTTTTGTGAATTTTACATTCAATTTCAAAATTCTGATGTAAGCATGTTATGGTGATTTCAATGAAATTTTTTTCAGTTGTTATTTAGGTAAAAATAATAGTATCTGAATTTTCAAGGAATTTCATTCACTAGAAAAATTTTGGCATGAATGGGTTAATGTAAATATTTTCTTTCTTTTTGTTTTTTTTTTGTGAATTTTACTTACATTTTCAAAATTCTAATGTAAATGTGTTATGTTGATTTAAGGATAGGTTATGACTGATAACATGTACAAACCTTTTTAATTAATGTTAATAAGGAATAATTAGCTTTTGGCTGAGTATTTAGCATTGGATAAATGTGCAGATGTGACTGTGTAGCTAAGGAATTTTTTCTACCACATGGTCTTGGGTTCAGTCTCACTGGTTAGCACCTTGGGCAATTGTTTTCTACTATAGCCCTGAGCTGACTAAAGTCTTGTGAGTGGATTTGGTAGATGGAAACTGAAAGAAGCCTGTTGTATATGTGTGTGAGTGTTTGTGTCTTCTTGTATTGACATAGTTTGAGAGTTGTAAAATGTTTGTTACTGTCATACAAGCAGTGTCATTTGTTTCCAGTATTCTGTGAGACCATGTCTAGTCATGAGTAAATATTACATTGTGGAAGTTTAAGGGTTGGTGTCAGGAAGAGCATCTGGCTGTAGAAAATTTGCTCTCTTTCTTTCTCTCTCTTCCTCTCTCTGGCTGGTAACCATGTACTACCTCTACAGCAAGACATCTGTTTCGGTCTCTCTGTCACACTCTAACCTTTCATCATCTTACACAAGATCACCTCCTCCAATGCCTCCTCTCAAAGGTTCCTTGTCTGGCAACATTACTTGGTGACCCTGCCAGTGCAGGTGCTATGTAAAAAAACATCCAGTCCACACTGTAAAGTGATTGGCATTTGGAAGGGAATCTAGCTGTAAAAACCATGCCAAAACTGACCTTGCTTGTGCTGGTGCCACATAAAAAGCATTCAGCCTGCTCTGTGGTGTGGTTGGTGTTAGGAAGGACATTCAGACGTAAAAACCATGCTAAAACAGACTCAGAAGCCTAGTATAGGCTCATGCCTGGCCAGCCCCTGTGAAACCGTCCCACCCATGTCAGCATGGAAGGAGGATGTTAAATGATGATGATAATTCCGTCCGTCCCATGCATGCAAAAGTGAACCTTAAAATAGTAATGTTGGTTATATGTGTGATAGTGTTTACATGATGCTTTTTCGTAGAATGGTCTAAGATGTTTGATTTTCTGCTGCAGACTTTAGAGACCTGTGAACAAAGACTGTGGGGATCAATGGAAGAAGAGTGGGAACGAGAAAAGCAGAAAATGTTGAATGCTTTGTTAGGAACAGGACACCAAATGTTGGATTATTCTCAGGAAACTGAGGTAAGTTCTTCTGTGCAATAATGTGCCATACTTTTGATCTGGATGTAGTTTTATTGAACATACAGAGACAACTTTTTTCACAGGACTGTCTTTTAAATGGCAGATTCATCAATGTTGAAGTGAGACAGTATAACATTTTTAGTATTCATTATATTGGGTTGTCCGGAAAGTTCGTGCTGATTTTTAAAAGAAAGAAAAAGGTCAATAAATACTTGCCATTACATTTTTAATCAACCAAATGTGAACCGTTTTGTTGCACAATGCGTCTCTATCTTCCCTTTAACTTGAAAATTCCCAGAATTGAGGTGGTTTCATGGCAAAGAATTCATCAAAGTATCTTTTTACGTCATCCAAAGAATTGAAATTTTTACCATTAAGACTATTCTGCAGAGACCTGAATAAGTGGAAATCTGAAGGAGCAATATCTGGTGAATATGGAGGGTGGGGTAACACATCCCAGCCAAGCTGCAGCAATTTTTGTCTGGTTCCCAAAGCATCAAATGCCAAAAATGAACTTTCTTATCTTCCATTTTAAAGGGTTACAGAATTAACACAGGTTATAGGAACATAAATTTTCTTCTACAAAAAGATAGCTTAAACTGTGCTCTGAATAGAGGTGTAGTCAAATCCTGTTTTATGGATTCAACCATGTTCTAAAATAAGTCGAAAGGTAAGCAACTATAAATCGGCACAAACTTTCCGGACAACCCAATAAAAATAAATATTTTAAATTCTTCTAATCTTTGTTTTTCTCTCCCTTCTCTCTCTTTATACCTTCTAGTTTGATAAGTGGCCTTTGAGGCAATTTTGTAACAGTTTGACTGATTAAAGTATACTCATGTATTGCAATTTTTATTGTTCCTGTTTGTTCCCACCCAACCTTTGTATGTGTGAATGAAGGAAGCAAACATTAACCAGAAAACTGAAAAGTCTGTGCTGTTTGAATAAAGTCCCTTGCTATATTTGTTCTGCACAAATTAGAGACACTCCCTTGTCACTCTTGTCATCATGAATGCCAGGAGTAAGTGCTTGTTTAATTGGAAATTTGTAATTATTTGTTCTGTTAATCACCAGTTAAAATATTAATGTACTCACACAAAGAGAGCATGGAACTTAGTCAGTGAGGTACCAACTGAGAGATCGGTGGTTTGTATCATGTTACTGACACCACATAATCTCCTGAGAAGACATTTAGGTTTTTAACTGTTTGGTCCATCTATCTATAAATAGATATTGCAAAGTAAGAAGGAGACACTGCTGTAAACCTTGCTAGTATTCATCATCATCATCATCATCATCAGTCTATTGTCCTTGCTGGTATAGGTTGGACGGTTTGACTGGGCTGGCATGCTGGAAGGCTGTGTCAGGATCCAGTCCGATTTGGCATGGTTTTCTACAGCTGGATGTCCTTCATAATGCCAATCACTCTGAGGGTGTAATGGGTGCTTTTACATGCCACCAGCACGGGTGCTATTTGCGTGACACTGGTCTCTGCCCAACACTTGAAAGGATCTCAGCCACCTCGCCTCCATGAGGTCCGTCCATTTATTTGTCATATTGAGTCAAACTTCCACTTTATATATAGCTTGAAGGAGCATGAATACCACCAGCCTGATTTGTTCTAAACAATTGATGACTTTTTTTATCAAAGCATATCGCTGTTTTAAATTTATTTTTAAGAATCCTTTTATTGGAGTGTCACTAAAATATATGTATACATACACATATTTTAGATATGGATATGTTTTTTTATAACATGATAATACAGGGAATATTTTCAGCCTACTCCTTATCAGATGGAACTCCACAGCATCTCACTTAAAGCCTGTAGTGAGTCACAGGTTTGCCATCACTTCCCAGGTTGATAGTAATAAAGTACCGGTCAAATATTTGGGTTGATATAATTATGCTCCTCCTTGTTCTTATCTTAGGAATTTTATGATGATGAGTCATTGGTGATTGTATGTTTTCTGTATTTTCTGTTGAAAAATACATGCTGAATTTTTTCTGACCAAAATTTACAACCAAAAATGGTTATGTTGGCTTATACACCAAGACAACTTTATAGGACCAAAATCTGCATGTTAAATGCAAGATTTGGAAAGATCATGAGAATGTTTGAATGTTTATGCTACATTATCAACATCATTGTTTAACATCTGCTTTCCATGCTAGAATGGGTTGATTGAGGACTGGCAAGCCAGGAGGCTGCACCAGGCTCCAATCTGATCTGGCAAGGTTTTTACAGTTGGATGCCCTTCCAAACGCCAATCACTCTAACAGTGTAGTGGGTGCTTTTTGTGTGCTACTGGCTCTGGGGTCAGTCAGGTGGAACTGGCATCGACCATGCTCAAATGGTACTTTTTATGTGCCATAGGCACAGGAGCCAGTCAGGTGGTACTGGCAATACTCATGTTTGAATAGTACTTTGTATGTGCCAACTTGTATGCCAGAAAATACAGTAACTAAAGTGAAAATGAATGAATTAATTAATATAAAGTTTTATTATTGTTTTGTAATTTATGTTGTTTTATTGCTAATTTTTACTAATGACCTTGTTGTACAGAAGATTAAAAATATTTTTATTATCTTTTTTGTAAATTCCAGCAAAGTCTTTTATCGGATGCCATTAGCATGCAAGGACGTAGTGCTTTGAACAATGTAGAAATGGCTTATGCTAGTCAGGTAATCTTACTTTAAAATTTTTTTCACCTTTTAAAATATTTAATAAAGATTTGAAGCCAAATTTAAACACGCTTTTGAAGTGATGCTTCTGTTTGAAGTATCAGAACACCAGTAATATTGGCACATTACCTGATATATAGGGCAGTAAGGTTATTAGTAACCTATTGGGTTGTTGTGGCACCACTTGACAATCTTTCACTCTTTATATAAGATATAACTAAAGAAGTTTAATCTGTTGCCTTCTCCAGGCTCATGTTAGGATTTATATTAGCAGGCATGGCTGTGTGGTTGAGAAATTCGCTTCCTAACAACAGTTTTGGGTTCAGTCCCACTGTATGACACTTCGGGCAAGTATCTTCCACTGTAGCACTGGGCTAATCAAAGCCTATGGCTGGACGTGTTTCTACAGAAGCTTGAAAACAAATGATGCCATTTGTATTACAGTAACAACTCATTTTCAACTATTGTATGATGTCACGACAAGGAGAACACACACACATGCGCGTGTGTGCACATGAAAGGCTTCTTTCAAATTCTGGCTACCAGCTCACCCAGAATGCCATGCAGTGGGACTGAACCCAAATCCATGTGGCCTGGAAGCAAGATTCATAACCACTCAGCCTTGCACCTACAATGTGTGTATTTAATTAAATTATAATTTACACCTGCAGTAGTAGCTTAAATCTGAGTAGTGTATGTATATATTTTAACTAAAGCAGGAGTATAACTTATAAGAGAAAAATAACTTGCATATCAAAGGGACTTTCTCATAAAGATATACTTGTAACACATTGTTTTATGCATTTTAGGTTTATATATATAACAAAAAAGTCCTTGAAGGTGGCATTCGTCTGAGTTTGCAGGATTTATTCATGGAAGCTGCTAATTCCTTAGGAGATAAGGTAAGTCTTCTTTTTTCAAATACTATACTAATGTCATCATTTAATGTAGGTTTTTCTTGCTGATATGGGTTGGAAGGTTTGACAGGAGCTGGCAAGCCGGAGGATTGCACCAGGCTTCACTGTCTGTTTTGGCATTGTTTCTATGGCTGGATGCCTTTCCTAATTCCAACCACTTTACAGAGCAGTGCTTTTTGTGGTTTTTCTGAATATTCCTGCTAACTATAATTTGTTTTATTTTTCATTAAAAATGTCAAACTTTGGATGTCATCATAATCGCATATCCTTAAATAACATTCATCTTTGACAAATAATGTTTTTCCAAACTCTGTATTTTTTCTAGTTAACTTTTTAATGATTTATACAATCTGATTTAATGCTAACTTACCAAATTCTTTTCATCTGTGTCATTTTCAACTTAACCCTTTTGCATTAAGATTACTCTCATGATGTGATTGTTTAGTCTTAGAATGACATTGTAGGGTAAGTGTGAGAGGTTGGATCTGGCTGGTTTGAGCATAAAACAGAATTGTTGGGCTGGTTTAAATGCTGAAGAGTTGCTTATTCAGTCTGTAAATTCTGTTTTCATAAGTTAATAACTGTACAATAATCTCTATTTACTAATGATTTACAAAGGCACAAGCATGGCTAATTTCAAGTTCGGTCCCACTACATGGCACCTTATGTAAGTGTCTTCTGTTATAGCCTTAGGGCCAGCTAAAGCCTTGTGATTGGATTTGGTTGATAGAAAACAAAAGAAGCCTGTCACTTATTATTGGTGCCATGTAAAAGTGCCTGTGTGGTGACACATAAAAGCAGCCTTGTGGTGCCATGTAAAAGTGCCTGTGCAGGGCCATGTAAAGCACCCACTACAATCTGTAAAGTGGTTGGTATTAGGAAGGGCTTCCAGCTCTAGAAACCACGCCAGATCAGACTGGAGTCTGGTGTAGCCCTGCTAGCTTGCCAGCTCTGGTCACACCGTCCAACCCATGCCTGCATGGACAACAGATGTTAAATGATGAATTGGCTATGTGTGCTTGTGCCTCCATGTCTTGACATTACATCATAGTTGTAAACAAGTATCACTGTCATACAGGCAGCACCCTTTGTTCCTGAGGAAATATTGCTTTGCTTGGAAACAAGTGAGAATTTTGCAACTGGAAAGGCATCTGGCTGTAGAAAATCTGCCTCAACAAATTCTACAAGCATGGGAAACTTGATGTTGAAGCACTGAAATGATAATGACAACCAGTTGAATGATTTCAATTCTCGACTTAGTCCTTTAATCATTGTATGAGAAGGAAGTTGGAATCATTATCATAGAAATTTGTTGACCTTACTTTTTTTTTATATTTCAGCTGGTAATCGATAAATTGTGGTCTATGGTTGAATTCATGGTAAATGTTCCAATGGTAACATCTAGTGCTGGTCCACCACGACAGGATAAGAAACTGCTCCAAGCATTTGTAGGCCAAGCTAGAAAATACCTTGAACACATGTGAGTTGAAATCTTCAATAATTAAACTTCGTTTTTGCTAATTTTAATTAATTTTCAAATTCGTTTTTTTTTTTTGTTTGTTACTGTTGTTAACGATGATGGAACCATTATTTGATTCTTTTCAGGTATGTAAAATATGTCACAACTATGGTGTACGAGAATTTATACAAGGCTAAGCGTGGAGGCAAACCTGGTACCTACAGTTTGATAAGGAGTTTCTTGAATGTTAAATACCCTACACCAATGCGAGGAGAAGTAATTACATATTTTCTTTATATGAAATCATGAGAGAATCAACAATGAGTTAGAACAGCGCTTCTTAAACTATGGGTCATGACCCCATTTGGGGTCGTGAAAATTGAATTCAAACAGTTGAATTTCAGTTTATATGTTATTTCACAAATGCATATTTAATACCTGGGGTTGTCAAAAATGGGGTCATGAATGAAAAAAGTTTAAGAAGCGCTGAGTTAGAGTATCAGTCAAAGATTGATGTTTCTCTATGCAATCACTAAACACTGTCTGTGGACAAGATACTTAAACTTTGCTAATTCAGTTCATCTAACTTTAAATAAGTACCATGTTTAGGTAACACCTCACCTCTGTAAGTAATGAGATCATTGCATAATTCAGTGTTCCAATAGTTTGAATTGTTGTTGAGCTGGATCCTGACAAATGTGGTTATTCCACAGTTCATTCCAGCCACTCCCATTTCTATTTAGCCAAAGTGAGAGTCATTTTGAATGAAAGCGTGTACTCTTTCATTCATAAGAGTATGTTATACACTTCAGTGAAGTGCAAGGCTACTTAAAACATAACTCAAATCCTTCCCAAACACATCATTTCAGGTGCAGTCCTGCTGTGTGGAACTTTGGGCAAATGTCTTCTGCACTAAACCCAGACCAACCAAAGCCTTAAGAGTGGATTTGAGAGATAGACACAGAAAGAAGCCTTGTGTGTGTAGAAATCATTAAACTCAACACAGTCCATTTGATCTTGTCAAAATATCCAATCCATGCCAGGATGGAAGATAGATGTTAAAAATTGATGATTTCTCTTTGTTTTAAATCTATTTTTAGGATGGATTGTTAGATGGTCATCCAGTCTGGGCTGTGATTTACTATTGTCTCCGTTGCGGTGACTTAGATGCAGTTCAGGAAGTTGTTAACAAAAGTAGGTGAGTATCTTGGATGTTATTAACACAACTTGTTTAATATGGCTTTTTAGAGAGAGAGTTGTGAACAATCTGAGGTAACTGGTGGATTGGATTGTAGTTGATTCTACCCAGTAGCCATCCCAGCATGAAAGATGGATATTAAAAACGACGATGATTATATATAGCACGTAAAGAACATCTTTGAATGTTGGGCCTCATGGAGGCAAAGTAGCTGAGTTTCTTTCAAGCATTGGACCTCACAGAGGCAATGACCAAGACCTTTGGCATTATGTCCTGCTTGAGAAGAAAACCATCAAGCTGAGCAAAATCACAGTTTGGAAGATACTGGTGTCACGCAAATTGGCACCTGTGTTGGTGGCACATAAACGCACTGTGGTGTCACGCAAATGACACCTGTGCCAGTGGGACGTAAAAGCATCTATTATGCTTTCAGAGTGGTTGGCATTAGTAAGGGCATCCAGCCGTAGAAAAACCATGCCAAATCAGGCTGGAGTCAGGCTCAGCCTTCCAGTGTATCAGCCCAGTCAAACTGACCGACTCATGCCAGCATGGACAACAGATGTTAAATGATGATGAAGATATATATATATATATGTATATGTATATATAAATAAAAGCAAATCAAGATCGAAATCAAAATGGAAATTGTAGTTGTGGCCGATGCCAGTCCTGCCTGACTGGCACCTGTGCTGTGGCATGTAATAAACACCATTCAAGCATGGGTTGTTGCCAGTGCCGCCTGACTGGCTCCCTGTGTCAGTGGAATGTAAGAAGCAACATCCGAACATGGTCAATTCCAATCTTGCAGCATGGAAAATGGATGTTAAACGATGATGATTTATATATGTATATAAACAAACAATTAAATCAATATAATTGTATATTTTATTCTTTTTCTTAATATTTCAGTCAGCAGTTAAAAGATTTCCCAGAAATTATTACAGAATATATGAAGAATGACAGAAGGTTTGTCCCTGTTAGATCTATTGTTACATGTTAACTGCTTATTCTTATCCTGCAGGCCTTCTAATATACGTATATATTCATGCCTGTAGATGAGATCTCTTGCACCTGTTGATGGCTATATACATAAGCAATTAGTAGTACAGTGAAAAGTAAATAGTAAAATAGCATGAATATTTACTATAGAAGTTTTCTGTTTTTTATCATCTCTCTCTCTCTCTCTATGATTGCAGAGAAACAATGATAATTTTCAAAGTATTATTTTCTGTATTTTTCATTCCACTTGAAATTCTTAGCCTTTGTTTGGTAGAGGTTCCTACCTGCTCTAGAATTACCCACTTTATCCTTCTGTTCCCTTTGTATCTCTTTCACATGCGGCCCCCACCTGCACCACCACTACACACACCCTACCCCTCGTCCCACACTTATACATATTTTTTAGTGAAGGTGCGTGGATTAGTGGTTAGAGTATTTGGCTCACAATTGTATGGTTGTGAGTTCGATTTCCAGTGGTATGTTGTGTCCTTGAGCAAGACTCTTTATTTCATGTTGCTCCAGTTCATTTTATTTCATATTGCTTTAGTCCACTCAGCTGGCAAAACCGAGTTGTACCTGTAATTCAAAGGGCCAGCCTTGTCACATCCTGTATCAGGCTGAATCTCCCTACGTTAAGGGTATGTGTATCTGTGGAATGCTCAGCCACTCACCTGTTAATATCATGAGCAGGCTGTTCCGTTTATCGAATCAAGTGGAACCCTTATCACAACTGGTTATACACATTCTCCACACAATTTCCACACACACTCACACACCATTTGGCCACATCTCCCTCGCATACTTACACCCTTCACTTACAACAGATATTTCTATTCATTAACCATCTGGTCTTTTTTACACAGACACACACACAACATTCCCCTTCTTCCCCACTTTCAGATACAAATACACCCTGATATATGTGCGTCTATACACCCACATCTTCCCTTCCAAACTCTCCACCCTATAGGACAGCATTCCTCCTTGTTTCTTACTTTTTGCTTTCCTTCCAACATTTATTTCTTTTTCTCACCACCACCCCTTATACTTTTCTTTTCTCTGTCAAAATTTGTTCTTGTTCTTCCTAATGTTTATTGCTTTTACACACATGCAGTTGTAATATTAAACTGACTCCATGTATTGTCTATTTATAGCCTTGGGCCAAGCACACAGACCAAAGTTCGTCATTATTACCGCAGAACCATCAAAAATAGCTCTGACCCTTACAAAAGGTAACTACCATTTTGAGTTTAATATTCTTATTTTTATATTTTTTATTTTGTTGCTGGCTTGTTTTGTTAAATTTTGTTTATCTTTAAATAAATTGTAAAACAGATGGAAGAATTTTACGAAATTTTTGACTAAAAGGTAGTTTACTCTGCACGAAACATCGACTGTATGTTGTGTTTGTGGGGAATGTGAAGCTACATTGTCGTGAAACATAATCATTCAAGTAGCAAGATTTAGTCACAACTTGAGAGGATTGATCCTAATATATATAAGACCATTTATTTTGATACCACCTCACCTTATACTACCCTCTAGTTCTTTAATACAAAATCCCTGTTTTAAAGTGATCTAAATAAAAACATTCAATTAAAATTCTATATTAACTGCATGGGAACTACATTATCTGATGTCTTCTTTTCTTTTTTTTCATAAACCTGTACAGAAGGATTTAAGGGAGATTTGGTTGCTGTTTCTAGCAAAGCAACCATGTAGAGACTCCAGGGTGTGAAAAGAATTTTGTATTGTGCACTTAGCCAAACCTCCTCAGCGTTGGTGATAACCAACCATAAACAGCCTATCTTTTGTATAGCCAAGATTACATATTCCATTATATCCTTGCTTTAGGAGAATAGAATATGATTTTAGGGAGATTTTATTACTATCTCTAATAGGTAGATGCCCTACATTTTGTTTGCTTATGATGTAGTTACAGCACCATCTCTCTTTCTCAAATTTGCTCAGTCAGTATTGTTTTTCTGTCTTGTATATTTCACATCTTATCTATATATTTTACAGAGCTGTGTACAGTGTTATCAGCCAGTCAGATCCATTAGAAGCACATGCAGAGATTGCAGATAAAACAGAAGATTACCTATGGTTGAAGCTTTGCCAGATCCAGTTTGAAGTGGATCCATCTGGCCAAGATCAATACACACTCCAGAAACTACAGTCTTTATTGTATGAAGAATATGGTAAGTCACTACCTTCTACCACTACCATTTTCTCCACCTCCAGTACTAGTAGGTGCAGGTGTGGCTGTGTGGTAAGGTGTTTGCTTCCTGATCACATGGTTCAAATTCAGTCCTGCTGCGTGGCACCTTGGGCAAATAGCTCCTACTATAGCCTTGGGCTGACCAAAGCCTCGTCAGTGGATTAGGTAGACAGAAACTGAAATAAGCTGAGCTAGCAGAAACGTTAGCACGCTGGGCAAAATGCTTAGCGGTATTTCGTCTGCTGTTACATTCTGAGTTCAAATTCCACCGAGGTTGACTTTGCCTTTCATCCTTTCAGAGTCAATAAATTAAGTACCAGTTACGCACTGGGATCAATGTAATCGACTTAATCCCTTTGTATGTCCTTGTTTGTCCCCTCTATGTTTAGCCCCTTGGGGGCAATAAAGAAATAAGAAACTGAAAGAAGCCCATCTTATTTGTGAGTGTTTATGTCTGTGTTTGTCCTCCACCACTGCTGGACAACTATTATTGGTGTGTTTGCATAGCTGTAACTTAGTGGTTTGGCGAGGCTAAACAAAACTACCACCCCCACACTGCTTCTGCTTCATCAGTGTACATAATACCTTGTTGATATTGATAAACCACACAGGATGGTGAGATGGCAGAATCATTAGCACACCAGACAAATCCTGAGCAACATTTTATTTGTCTTTACATTTCTGAGTTCAAACTCTGCCAAGGTTGACTTAGCCTTTCATTACCTTTTGGGCAGGTTGATAAAGCAAGCACCAATTGAGGGCTGAGGTTGGTGTAGTTAATCAGACTCCTCCTTCCAAACTTCAGGCCTGGTGCCTGTTGTAGAAAAAAATACTATCACATCTATATACCATCCTGTCACTTGTTATATTTTACAGTTGCACATCATTCTGTGCTTCACTATACCATCTCTTGCCTTAACATGAATCTGCATTTAACATACATGTGTTTTTTGGCATTTTTACTTGTATGCAAACATGTGCAACTGTTCATTTATTTCTTGTCTATTGTTGTTACTATTAGTCAATGAAAATCCTTATCAATCATTAGTCTTACTCTTTATTCACTCACTTTGATTAAAGCTGCTTTCTTGTGATGCCAAGCAGTTTATTTGATGATCACTCATCTCAGATGAATCAAAAACCAGTTCCAAAGAAACAGACAGTGGTTTGGATATGAGATGTTTTGATGCCACCTATTTGCTGTGGCTGATTTGATGATGCCTTATCTGACATCAGACATCTCAATGGTTTTTCTTCTCCTTCCTTCCCTCCAATGGACGAACACTTGTTCGTGTGGGTTTGAACTCCACTCGTGCTAGATATATGGTATTTTTTATAGACGCAGAAATGGTTGTGTGGTAAATAGCTTGCTTACCAACCACATGGTTCCAGATTCAGTCCCACTGCGTGACACCTTGGGCAAGTACCTTCTACTGTAGCTTTAGGCCGACCAAAGCCTGGTGAGTGGATTTGGTAGATGGAAACTGAAAGAAGCCTGTTATATATGTGTATATGTTTGTGTGTCTGCGTTTGTCCCCCCCACCATCGCTTGACAACCGATGCTGGTGTGTTTATGGTCCCCATAACTTAGCAATTCAGTAAAAGAGAATGATAGAATAAGTACTAGGCTTACAAAGAATTAGACCTGGGCTTGATTTGTTCGACTGAAGGCAGTGCTCCAGCATGGCCGCAGTCAAATGACTGAAACAAATAAAAGAGTAATGATTTATTGTTCTGTTTTAGGTGAAAGCCACTTTAACGCCTACCAACAACCATACCTCTATTTCCAAGTATTGTTCCTTACGTGTCAGTTTGAAGCTGCTCTTGAGTTCCTCTCTCGTATCGATGCTCTACGTTGTCATGCTGTCCATGTTGCTTTAGTATTGTTTGAACTGAAACTGTTACTGCTTCCATCCTCAACACAAGTCGCTCTCTGTAAGTATTGTTTCATTCTGCTGTTCTGTTTTTGATGCTATTCTTTTTTTTCTTTGAAGCTGTTCAGCTTTTGGCTGATAGATTTAAGCTTTTTAGGAAAAAGAAACAAAAATGAAACTTGAAGTTGTTCTAAATTTTCGTTTATTTGCATTATACAGAATGTTCTCTGCAGATATCTGTTTGTTACCGAAGTCTTTATCTTCATTAAAAGGCCTAATTTTTTAATGTAAATGTTTCAACACATAACCAGCTCTAATTTGAAGCAGGAAAATGGCAACAGACTTACTGGTGGAGCATAAACCATGTATCTGTCATTTGTGGAGTTAAAATACTGTCATCACCATTTAACATCCACGTTCCATGCTACATTAGATTGGATGGTTTGAGAGGATCTGTGTCAAGCTCTAGAATCTGCTTTGGTATGATTTCTATGGCTGGATACCCTTCTTAACACCAACCACCTTAGAGTGTACTTGGTGCTTTTATCAAGCAACCAGCATTAGTAAAAAGGCCATGCAGCTTACAAGACTATGAACCCTGAGTGGGGGCACTTTGGGCTGAGCAGGTTTCTTGTAGAGGAGCTACATGGTTATTCACGTTTAGAAGAAAGCGTGAAATGATCAGTTGGAGCTGCAAAGAAATAAATAGTGCTAATGTGGTTTCCAGGTGGCCTCTCAAAGCACTAGGGACATTTTATCTAACAAAAGGAAGAGCTGGAACACATTTGATCCTTGTGCTTGTGCCACATAAAAAAACAGCCATGCAGGTGCCATGTATAAAGCACTGGTGTCACATAAAAAGCCCCCCGGTACACTCTGTAAAGTGGTTGGCGTTAGGAAGGGCATCCAGTTGTAGAAACCATGCCGAAATGATAATTGGTGCCTGGTGCAGCTCCTGTCACACTGTTCAACCCATGCCAGCATAGAAAACAGATTTTGAATGTTGATGATGATACTTAGTCAGAGTTGGCTTGGTGCTAGATAACAGCAACAACTTCTAATCATGTAAATTCAGATAATTGACTTTGTTGATTACTTTGCTTTGTAGAATGAATATATATATATATAAACAAGTCAAATTGCGATAAAATAAATTATTATCGCTGGTATTTCTAGCACAAGCCATATATTTTTCATATATCAGTACATTAAGGCGAAATATGTGCTAGAAACACAGAAGCTAGATAAATTTAGTGAAATGAAGATAAAAACATTTACTAACTCGGTTCCTCTTAGACTGCAGTTTCGTTCTTTTCAGCAATAAAGATAATTTATTTGCTCAGGGAGAATTCATCGGTAAGAGCCCTGTTGTTCTGAGATCCTAACTCACTAGAAGCATGTGCTTCTAATGATTTGCTCTCTCTAACTAATCAGATCACTGCGCAGACTCAGAACGTCCCGACAAAACTAGGGATTTCTGGTATATTGTCTAACGCTCAAAATTTATCGAGAAATATGTAAACAAGTCAAATTGCGATAAAATAAATTATTATCGCTGGTATTTCTAGCACAAGCCATATATTTTTCATATATCAGTACATTAAGGCGAAATATGTGCTAGAAACACAGAAGCTAGATAAATTTAGTGAAATGAAGATAAAAACATTTACTAACTCGGTTCCTCTTAGACTGCAGTTTCGTTCTTTTCAGCAATAAAGATAATTTATTTGCTCAGGGAGAATTCACTGGTAAGAGCCCTGTTCTGAGATCCTAACTCACTAGAAGCATGTGCTTCTAATGATTTGCTCTCTCTAACTAATCAGATCACTGCGCAGACTCAGAACGTCCCGACAAAACTAGGGATTTCTGGTATATTGTCTAACGCTCAAAATTTATCGAGAAATATGTAAACAAGTCAAATTGCGATAAAATAAATTATTATCGCTGGTATTTCTAGCACAAGCCATATATTTTTCATATATCGGTACATTAAGGCGAAATATGTGCTAGAAACACAGAAGCTAGATAAACTTAGTGAAATGAAGATAAAAACATTTACTAACTCGGTTCCTCTTAGACTGCAGTTTCGTTCTTATAACTGTTCTAGTATTATTATTATTATTATATTCAGTAATTGCCTGGAATCAAACTTGGAATCTTGGGGTTAGTAGCCCATGCTCATAATCACTACGCCATATGCCCGTGGGCATATGACATAGTGGTTAAGAGTGCGGGCTACTAACCCCAAGATTCCGAGTTCGATTCCAGGTAGTGACCTGAATAATGATAATAATATTGGAAAAATACCTTAGGAATGAGAACCCAGGTTCGAAATTCCCCCAGGTCACCTAATGAAGGCTGGAGAGTACATCAGACAAAACATGTTAACAACAAATATCTGTCAAATGTATATAATATATATATATCTATTAAAATATTTTGTTTTGTGATGCAGTAACTCAAGATCCTGCAGATCCATCACCACAACGCCGACTGAACTTTGCTCGTCTCGTCATGATGTACACACGAAAGTTTGAAGCCACAGATCCACGAGAAGCTCTCCAATATTTCTTTTTCTTGCGGTAAATTGCTATGTTCATCATCTCTTTTTCTCTCCTCCCCCCTTATGATGGTTATAAATGAACTTCACTGTCATAGAGTAATATTGTTTGTTTCCAGTTTTCTCTGAGAAACATGTTTTGCCTTGGGGAAATATTACCGTGCTTGGAAGCAATTGAGAGGTTGTAATGGAAAGGGCATTTCTTGTAGAAAATCTACTTCAATAAATTCTGTCTAACCCTGTCATGCAATGGAAACATGAACATTAAATGATGATGATGATTATATGCAAACACACTCAATTACATATTTCATCATCATCATCATTTAACGTCCATTGTCCATGCTGTTACAGGTTGGTTGGTTTGACTGGGCTGGCACACTGGAAGTCTGCACCAGACTCTAGTCTGATTTAGCATGGTTTTCTATGGCTGGATGCCATTTCTAATGCCAACCACTCCGAGGGTGTAATGGGTGCTTTTATGTGCCACCGGCATGGTTGTCATTTGCCTGACATCAGGATGCGTTTACCTGCCAGTTTGTGTGACACCAGTATCTGCTGCATAACTTTAAAGTTGTTGGGTTGCTGCTGCAGGCTGTATCTTTACAGAGTGTTTTGTGAGAGAATTCAACCTGGACACTTGTCTGCGGTGCTACACAGTGGGATTGAACCTAAAATCCTGTGGTTGGAAAACAAACTTCTTAACCACACCGCCATGTCTGCATCAAGATTTGGTGTATCATTTCCATGGCTACAGCTTGACTCCAGTCCATGCCATTATGGAATAAGGAATGGCAACAACAAAAAACATGTTCTCTGGTTTATTTAACATCATATTCTGTATTCACTAGTGGTCAATGCCAGTGCCCCCTGACTGGCTCTCATGCTGGTGGCACGTAAAAAGCACCATCCAACGTGGCCGATGCCAGGTCCGCCTGACTGGTTCCTGTGCATGTGGTTCGTAAAAAGCACCATCTGAATGAGATCGATGCCAGGGTCACCTGACTGGCTCCTGTGCCGGTGGCATGTAAAAAGCACTATCCGAACATGATCGATGCCAGGCCTGCCTGACTGGCTCCTGTGCCAGTGACATGTAAAAAGAGCACCCACTACACTCTCGGAGTGGTTGGCGTTAGGATGGGCATCCAGCTGTAGAAACACTGCTAGATCAGATTGGAGCCTGGTGCAGCTGCTGGTTCTCCAGAGCTCAGTCAAACCGTCTAACCCATGCTAGTATGGAAAACGGATATTAAATGATGATGATGTTGACGCATATGTGTGTTACTCTTTAATGTCAACACTTGTTAAAGAATAATATGTATTCTACAAAAAGTATTGATAATTGATCAGTTTAATGTAAAATTGTTTCATAACTTGATATAAAAACAAAACATTGATATGCCTGTCTGTCTGATTGTCTACCTTTATTTTGTTCCTATTTTTCAAGGAATATAAAGTCTTCCACTGAAGGAAACCTTTTCATGTCTTGTGTGACAGAACTTATTTTTGAAACTAAAGAGGTTAGTACTTGATCATTTATTTTGTTTGATAGTATTATTATATGCTCTCCTTCTTTTATGTCATTAAATCTTAAAAGAAGCTAACAACGTATCCTCTACTACATGGTTGCTCAACCTGCTAGATACAGCAGCCAAGTCTCCCTCAAATGACACCCTGTCATATTTAAAGCAAACACCTTGAATAATGTGGTTCTAGATACATTACACCTGAAAATAAGATGTACTAGTCATGACTGAAATGCTGTTAGTCATAACTCTGCTTGATCAGATCTGACCTTGGGTTAAACAAGAAATCATTTTTAAAAGTAATTAGTTTTTAGTTTTGTCCCTTTATATGCTGAGCTCAACTTTGCCTTCTATTGTTTCATAGTTAAGAAAATAAAATACCTGTCAAGTACTGAGGGTGATTTAATTGAGTAATTTCCTCCTCCGAAATTTCAGGCCTTTAGCCTATCTTAGAAATTATTATTTTGCTTTTAATCTGCTATAGTCCAGGCATGTGCCGTCAGTAATTACTTAGGGTAGGCAGTTAGTGATATTTATGTAGTAAAATTTGCAAAAAAATAAGCAAAACACATGTGTGCGATTGAATTGAAGGCAGAATTACTTCTGCCTTTATAGCACAGAGAAAACATTGTTGTAGGAATGTACGCAACATGTGTATTACAGCATGTGGTTTTAATACTGAAATAGAAAGGCAGGGGCGAATTATTCCTACTTAATCTACAAAAAAAAATAAGGTATTTTGCATTTTATGCATAGTATCAGAGTAACCTTCATAATTTTATTGAATTAGGTGCATATTTTGCCACAAAAAGGAAAATACTACTATCAATTTTAAGGGGAGGAGGGGATTAGTTGAATGCAATAACCCCCAGCACTTGACTGGTACTCTACTTTATTGACAATAGGATGAAAGGCAAAAGTGACCTCAGTAGGATTTGAACTCAGAATGTAAAGGAATTGAAGAAATGATGCTAAGCATTTTGTCTGATGTGTTTACAATTCTACCAGTTTGCCACTTTATTAATAAAAATAAATAGGCACAGGAGTGGCTGTGTGGTAAGAAGCTTGCTTCCCAACCACATGGTTCTGGGTTCAGTCCCACAAGTGTCTTCTATTATAACCTCGGGCCAACCAAAGCCTTGGGAGAGGATTTGGTTGACAGAAACTACAAGAAGCCCATTGTATATATATATATATATATATTATATATATATATATATATATATATATAATGTGTGTGTGTGTATTTGTGTGTCTGTGTTTGTCCCCACACTATCACTTGACAACTGATGTTGGTGTGTTTATGTCCCCGTAACTTAGCAGTTCAGCCAAGCAGACTGATAGAATAAGTACTAAGCTTACAGAATAAGTCTTGGGGTCAATTTCTTCAACCAACACGCTTTAAGGCAGTGCTCCAGCATGGCCGCAGTCAAATGACTGAAACCAGTAAAAGAATAAGCTTACATAGTCAACCAGTTCCATCCATCACCAATATTCCTATTCTGGTGTTGTTGAATGAAACCAATAAATATTTTGCTTGTTTTTTATTGATTTTTTTTCAATGATTTCTTTCCAGTTTGAAATGATGCTGGGTAAACTCAATCAAGATGGTATTCGTCTGGTAAGTTTATCAAATTGCTTTTGTCATATAAATTTTTGTTAAGTGCTCTCTTATTTCTTTTCTTAACCCTTTAGCGTTCGCATTATTCTGCCAAAATTAATCCTTTTTTATCCACATTGCCTTGAACTAATCAGGCATTATCTTGGAGCTATGAGATTTTGATGAGGTACCTGTTAATTTTTAAAATGATATTGTAGAGTTGGTGTGAGAGACCAGATCTGGCCAGTTTGAACATAAAACAGGCAGAATACTTTTGGCCGGATATGGCCGGTTTAAATGCTAAAGGGTTAAATAAATATTTGTTAATTATTGATGTCATAAGAATTTATAAACATCAAAAGAATGTGAAATTAGTAATTTTTGGAACAGTGTCTTGAAGCAGATAAAGCTATAAATAAACAACATCTAAATATTAGGTTTAAAAAAAAACCCTTTGGGTGGAAAAGTCAAAGGCTGCCAATGAGACATAGACCCTACAGGCTGCCTTTTTCTCTCCAAAAAGGGTTTTTTAATCCAATATTTACATGCTGTAAAGTGGCTAACTGACAGAAACATTAGAACGATGGGCGAAATGCTTAGCAGTATTTCATCTGTCTTTACATTCTGAGTTCAAACTCTGCCAAGGTTGACATACTAGGGTTGATCTAATCGACTGGCCTCCTCCCCAAAAATTTTGGGCTTAGTGCCTAGAGTAGAAAAGAATATTTACATGCTGTTATTTATAGCTTTATCAACTTCAAGCTATACTGTTCCAAAAAAAAGGAATAGTTATGTTTTCTTTTAATTAAATTTCATTCAAAATTTTAATGATTAAGTCAAGACTTTTCTCTTTTCTTTGTAGCCTGGAGCAATCGACAAATTTCAAGCTGACAGTGAAGACATCATAAAATTAGTGGCAAAAAGTACCCAGGATAAAGGTTTCTTTGAAGAAGCTGTTAAATTATATGACTTAGCACATGTAAGTTATTTCTACCTGAGTCTTTTAATTTCTCAATTCATTTGGAATCGTCTTACAGTCTAAGATGATGGTGATGAGAACTTACACCTAAGTTAACATGTTCAAGAAGGTGAACAGAAAAGAGAGTGTGGTGACGGAAGAACCAGAAACCAGAAGGTTGGGGTTGCAAGTATGTGTATGTGTGTGTGTAAGAAGAGAGATGGGAGCGGGTGATGTATATAAATGGAAAAGGTGGTGATCAGATGTAAATAACTAAAATGGAAAATTGCCATTTTGTCAAAAATGTTTTGGGACCAGAATAAAATGAATTATAAAATTTGGGAGAATTTAGGCAGAGGTGTGGTTGTGTGGTTGAGAAGCTCATTTCCCAACCATGTGGTCTTGGGTTCAGTCCTACTGTCCAGCACCTTGGGCAAGTGTCTTCTGCTATTGTCCCAAGCTGATCAAACCCTTGTCAGTAGATTTCAGTGGATGGAAACTGAAAGAAGCCTGTTGTGTGTGTGTCTACTTGTATCTTCTTGTCTTGACATTGCATGATAGTTGTAAATGAGTGTTACTGTCGTACAAGCAGTGTCAGTCATTTCTGATACAATATCTGTTTCAACACAAGATTTCACATCAAGAATCTTGCAAAACAAATTATATATATATAATATATGGATCTTTACCTTTTGTCCTACAGATTTAAAAAATTATTTTTTCTAACTAAACACTTTGAAACTTCAAACACTGGTAGAATGTATCATATAAAACATGTTTTACTCTTAGCATTTTTGAGAAAAACATATTTATGAAGATATTTCACCTTAAAGTTCTCGTATTTCGGTAATTTCACTCAATAAATGAAATGTATTCAGCTGAATAAAATTACTGCTGTTGTTTGTCAAAAAGGACTTCCGGCGGTGTATATTTCGTTTGTCACTGTTATTTATGACAACCCTAACCCTAAAACATTAAAACCAGTACAAACGCACGGACGATGTCATAAATAACAGTGACAAACAAAAAATACACTGCCGATAGTTGTTGACAAACAACGGCAGTAATTTTATTCAGCTGAATACATGTCATTGATTGGTTGAAATTACCGAAATACGACAACTTTAAGGTGAAATATCTTCGTAAATATAAGTTTTTCTCAAAAATGCTAAGAGTAAAACATGTTTTATATGACATATTCTACCAGTGTCCGAAGTTTGAAAGTGTTTAGTTACAAAAAATTATTTTTCAAATCTGTAGGTCTAAAGGTAAAGATCCATATATATATATATATATATATATATATACACACACATACACACACACACACATGAGTTTTTTTTTCCAGTAGATGTCATTCTCTGTCATAAAGTATTTATGAAATGCTTCAGATTATTGGTAAAAACTGTAAAGGATATTTTGACCTTAAACAATGAACAATATTTTTCCTCCTTTTCAAAATGACTTCTTGTTTATAGAGGCCAAGGAAACTGGAATTAATACCTTTCAGAATATAATTTTATTCTTACAAATTCTGAATCCAAATGATGCTTGTTTTAATTTTGTTACTTCTACTTGCATTGTTGAGAAAACCAATACCAGTTATATACCAGTGTTAATTAAATCAGCTCTATTTTGTCCTGTAAAATTTGAGTCTTGTGCTTTCTTGAAAGAGATCATTATATTGAATTACCATTGCAAATTGTGAAATAATTATTTTTCAGTCACATGATCAAGTGATGATTTTATTAAACAAACTGCTGAGTGATGTTGTTTCCCAACCTAATTTACCACAGTCCAACCGAGAAAGACTCCGAGCTTTGGCATTAGACATTGCCCAACGGTAGGTATTAAAGCTTCTTTTAATGTTTTAGAAGATCTCTTATTGTTTCATATTATGTAATATATCCATTTCCAAGTAGATTCTCTAGTCTTGTTGCAGACAGCTGCTCTAGCATCTGTGGCTCAATAAAATGTACCCTGTCTATGTTGTAAAGTGTTGGCAATAGGAAGAGCATCTAACTGTTAATAAAAAGAAAGAAAAAGCTCTGCCAAAACATGACATACACTCAAAAAGCAGGTGGTGGTTTCTTATACTGCTCTGTGTGTGTGTGTGCTAGATGATGAAAGACCATGGCAAGGTGCAATGAGAACTTTGCAAGCAGTAAAATTAGAAGAGACAGAGGTAAGAAACTTTGTTTGTGAACTGGAGTTTGAAGACTGATCTCAAAATGCTGAGCTTTATGAAGGAAATGACAAAGGACAGAGATATGTGGTGTGTTGCTTATTCAAGAAGACCTGCTCATCACAACAGAATTGATATCTAAAAATCACAGTGGCACTTAAAAAAGCATTGGTGATGGTACCATGTAAAAAATTCTGGTGCTGGTGTCACATAATAAGCACTGGAAATGGTACCGTATAAAAAGCACTGGTGATGGTGCCACATACAAAGCACTGGTGATGGTGCCACATACAAAGCACTGGTGATGGTGCCACATAAAAAACACAAGTGATGGTGCCACATAAAAAGCACTAGTGATGGTGCCACATACAAAGCACTGGTGATGGTGCCACATAAAAAGCACCGTGATGGTGTCACGTAAAAAGCACTGGTGATGGTACCGCATAAAAAGCACCCTGTACATTAAAGTGGTTGGCTTTAGGAAGGGCATCTAGCTGCAGAAACCATGCCAAAGCAAACTGGAATCTAGTGCAATGCCTGGCCTTGCCAGCTCCTTTCAAGTCATCCAACCCATGCCAGCATTGAAAACAGACATTAAAGATGATGATGGTGAGTGAAAGCTACTGAAGTAGAATTAGAAGAGATAGAGGAAAGAGACTGATTCTATAAGTCAGCGATTGGTGTGTGTGTGTGTGTTAGTGAGTGAAGGCCTTTATCAATCAAAAAGCTGTCTTTTAGCTGGTGTGTGTGTGTGTATCGGGCAACAGCAACAATCTTCAGTCTATGAGTACAGTACTTTAATCTTTTCTTAACATGGGCAGAAGTTTCATCATCATCATTTAGCGTCTGTTTTCCATGCTAGCATGGGTTGGACGGTTCAACTGGGGTCTGGGAAGCCAGAAGGCTTCATCAGGCCCAGTCAGATTTGGCAGTGTTTCTACGGCTGGATGCCCTTCCTAACGCCAACCACTTCGCGAGTGTAGTGGGTGCTTTTTACGTGCCACCCGCACAGGAGCCTGACTGAGCTGGCAAACGGCCACGAACGGATGGTGCTTTTATGTGCCACCGGCACGGGGGCCATGCGAGGCTGGCAACGGACACGAACGGATGGTGCTTTTACGTGTCACCGGCATGGGGGCCAGGCGAGGCTGGCAACGGGCACGAATGGATGGTGCTTTTACGTGTCATTTGTGCTTGCGTTTATCTGATTTAAAAAAAAAACATTTTTGCTATCAGTATTCGGTATCTATTTTTCCACACCAACCAGCAATGATGATTTCTATGCTTACCACTTCACACGCACTCACATGCTTATGTGCATATATGAGTGTGTGGAAGAAGCAGGGTGGTAAACATTTTACAATTGGATGCTTTTTCTTAACCACTAACTTTCCTAACTATGGAGCAGAATCTGCTAAAGCAAGCAGTCTGAAGCACACATACAATTTCTTTAATTAGTCATGTGATTTCAACGAATCACTAATTTGTAACTCCCTTACTGAGAATTATTGACATCTGATTACAATGAACTTTATTAAATTAGATGATTAAGAAGTAGATTTATATTGATTTTTTTTTTTCCTATTTTGTTTTTCATTTTATTTTAACATTTTTAGCTGAGCTGTAAAAGTAATTGTAAATATTTATAAGTGAATTACAAAATTTGCAAAAAATTAGATTTTTATTAAATTAGTTTCTTCAATTCTAGTTTTTCAGGAAATGAAAAAAAAATTTTATTTATGAAAGTCTGCTCTCTATTATGTGTGTGTATATATATATATATATATATATGTGTGTGTGTGTGTGTGTGTGTGTGTGATTTGATTTGTGTATGTGATAGAATTATAGACCATATTAAATAATGGTAAATTCTTGAGAATGGCTTTAAGAGCAACACATTATTTTGGATAAATATCGTGGCAGAATATTGAGTGATGATTGACTATAATTAATTTTATTAATTGTATGATTGAAAAGACTATTTTGATTTACAAACTTTTTTTTTGAAATTATAAAGGTAATTTGAAATTACAAAAGCTGTGAAAAATTCAATTAGAAAAAATTTTTCACTTTGTTTTTTGTTTCTTCAATGAGTAGTCTTAGGTTACAGAATGGTTAAGGTTTGTTCCTTCCTATGGAAGTGGTGGCAGTTAGTGTATTGACTTTAAAAAATGTACAAGACATTTTAGTTGCAAATCTCTTGACTAAAATTTAAGATGTTAATGTTTCGAATAAAAGTTAGTTACAAGCAAAGCTGTGCAGTTAAGTCCACTTTGTAATCATATGGTTTCAGGTTCAATCTCACTGTACAGCATCTTGGGCAAGACTCTTCTGCTATAGCCCTGAGCCTTGTGGTGAATTTATTAGACAGAAATTGCAAAGAAGCTTGTCACGTGTGTGTGTATGTGTCATCATCATTGTCCTCATCATAGATCTGCTTTCCATCCTGGCAGGGGTTGGATCAGAACTGGTGAGCTGCAAGGATGTGTTGAGTTCTAATCTCAGCTTCCATATTGTTTCTACTCTGGATGCACTTCTCAATGCCAAATGTGTGTGTGTGTGTGTGTGTATATATATATATGTGAAGGCGCATGGCTCGGTGGTTAGAGCGTTGAGCTTACGATCGCGAGGTTGTGAGTTTGAATCCCGGACCGGGATGTGTGTTGTGTTCTTGAGCAAGACACTTTATTTTACGTTGCTGCAGTTCGCTTGGCTGTAGAAATGAGTTGCGACGTCACAGGTGCCAAGCTGTATCAGCCTTCGCCTTTCCCTTGGATAACACTGGTGGCATGGAGAGGAGAGACCGGTATGCATGGGCGACTGCTGGTCTTCCATAAACAACCTTGCCCGGACTTGTGCCTGGAAGGGTAACTTCCTAGGTGCAATCCCATGGTCAGTCATGACTGAAGGGGGGTCTCAGCATATATATATTTCTGTCTTACAGTACTAAGTGATCCTGTCAGTGCAGGTGCCACTTAAAAGCACCCAGTTCACACTGTAAAGTGGTTGGTATTAGGAAGGGCATCCAGCTGTAAAAATCTTGCCAAAACAGTCACAGAAACCTGGTGCAAGCTTCTGCCTGGCCAGCTCTTGTAAAACCATCCAACCCATGCAAGCATGAAAGATGGATGTTAAACGATAATGATGATGAACAAGAGGTTGCTGGTTTTAAGGGTATTGTGAAAGGCCTGGTTGGAGGTCCAACCTTCTGAGTTCTTTTACAGGGTTTAGAAAAACTGAAGGACCACTGCAATAAGTGTGTGAATCTGAGAGGTGAATTTGTTGAACAAATTTGTAATTAACTGATCCTCCTGTATTTTCTTTTACCTAAAGCCAGGAATTTTTCAGCATCCCCCCACCTCTCACTCTCTCTCTCTCTCTCTATATATATATATATGTATGTTGTTTTTCTTTACAGATACCAGTCACTTGGACATAATGCAACAAGGGATAATACCAATACTTTCTTCCTCATGTTAGACTTGATGACCTTTTTTGACCAATATCACAGTGGTAACCTCTCTGGTGCCTTGGAGGTTTGTCTTTGCCTTAATCTCTCTTCTATGAACTGAAATGAAGTATCTTTCCATCTCTGTGCCTAAACAATCAAGCTTAATCCTTTTGTTATCATACTTCTATTGAAATATGTTACCTTTGATTCGATTAATTTTTAAAATAATGAAGAATTTATCACAAAGATCATTGCAGACATTTGGATATGCTGCAAGAAGCTTGTTTCCCAACCACATGATTGTGGGTTCAGTTCCATTGCATGGCACCTTTGGCAAATGTCTTTTGCCATAGCTCTAGGCTAGCCAGAGCCTTGTGAGGGGGTTTGGTAGATGGAAACTTAAAGACTGTCTGGCACCTGTGCAGGTGGCACGTAAAAAGCACCCACTACACTCACGGAGTGGTTGGCGTTAGGAAGGGCATCCAGCCGTAGAAACACTGCCAAATCTGACTGGGCCTGATGAAGCCTTCCGGCTTCACAGACCCCAGTTGAACCGTCCAACCCATGCTAGCATGGAAAACGGACGCTAAATGATGATGATGATATAAGTAAATAAATGTACAGGGGAAGAATTCACAAAAAAAAACAAAGACAAAGACAGGTGGTGTAGACAACAAATAGATGTATTAGTATAACACTCGGGAAGTGAAAATGTCTTTAATGTTTCGTGACTATACTCTTCCAGAGAAAGGAACAAGGAGAGAAAATAAAGAATGTGTAGTGGCTAGCGATCTATCATGGCGAATGGATAAATAAATGTATATATGTGAGTGTGTGTGTGTTTGTGTCTCTTTGTCCTGTCATCACGTGATGGTTCACTATCATCTTTTCAAGTGTTGGGCCTCATGGAGGCGAGGTGGCTGAGTTCCTTTTGAACAGGCCTCATGGAGCCAAGGTGGCTGAGTTCCTTTCGAACATTGGGCCTCATGGAGGCGAAGTGGTTGAGCTTTCGAGTGTTGGGCCTCACTGAGACAATGACCAAGAGTTTTGTCGTATCTTGCTTGAAAAGAAGACCCATCAAGCTGAGCAAAATTGCAGTCGTGGCAGATGCTGGTGTCACACAAATTGGCACCTGTGTTGGTGGCATGTAAAGCCACCCCAGTGTCACGCAAATGGCACCCACGCCTGTGGCACATTACAAGCACCCATTACATTCTCGGAGTGGTTGGTGTTAGGAAGGGCATCCAGCCATAGAAAACCATGCCAAACCAGACTGGATCCTGGTGCAGCCTTCCAGCTTGCCGGCCCAGTCAAATTGTTCAGCCCATGCCAGCATGGACAACAGACGTTAAATAATTTTGATGATGATACAAGCAGTGTCATTCATTTCCAATGTCTTGCATCTGGAAATATTACCTGCTTGGAGACAAGTCAGAGTTGGTAATAGGAAAGAGATCTGGCCATAGAAGATCTGCCTCTAAGCAAGCATGGTAAAAGTGGATGTCAAAATGATGATGACTTCATCATAGTTTAAGCTGGTGTTTAGAACCAAATTAATAAAGAAAGGATCCAGAAAGAAATTTTAATGGAAGGTTGCAATTTTGGACAATTTAAAAAAAAATCTATCTCGACTTTATATATCTTTTTATATCTCTGTTAGAAGAACATTGGTGAATTAGTAGCTGTAATATACTGGAGCTATTTATTTGTTACCTAATCAAATTAATCTTTATCCTTCCAGGTGATTGGAAAATTGAAAGTTGTTCCGTTAGAAGTTGATTGTGTAAAAGACAGCATCACCAATTTCAATTATTTCTCAGATGAGGTAAAATATTCTTGTGAATCATTAAAAAGCAATCTGACATACGTTTGCCGTAGTTTTATTGTTATTTCAGTATCATTCTTTCTTTTTCATACAATACGTCATCTGTCTGACTCTCTTTCTAAATACCTGTTTATTTATTCTAGATTCGCAAATGTTTACCAGATATCCTATTAGCCACAATGCAAATCCTTAATGCCATTTACCGACAAACAAGGTGAGTTTGCATTTTTAATAACTGACCTTGTATTTGTATTTTGAGTTTTCTTTAGGAACAGGCATGGCTGTGCGGTAAGAAGCTTGTTTCCCAACCACGTGGTTCTGAGTTCAGTTCCTCTGTTTGACACTTGGGGTAAGTGTCTTCTACAGTAGCCCTTGGCCAACCAAAGTGGATTTGGGAGGTAGAAATTGTAAAAAAAACCTGTCACACGTCTTCTTTTCCTGACATTGCATGATAGTTATAAAATGAATGTCACTGTCCTACAAACAGTGTCATTTCTTTCCAATCCTCTGCAAAAACATGTCTGGCCATGAAGAAATGTACTTTGCTTGGAAATAGACGAGTCATCAGGCATAGAAAATATGCCTCAATAACCTCCATCCAACCCATACAAGCATGGGATTCTTCATGGAGACTAAAATTTGAAGTGGGGAAGAGAATTTCTTTATTACTGGTTTTAATGTAAACAATACAACCATCTTGTCACAAACGTTTATAACATTATATCCAATTTTTATAAAAATATAACATTCAAAACCTTACGCAATAAATCACCAAGAATGATAAAAGATTTGCTACATGGGACACCATGAAGATTTCTGGATAAAAACAAAAATATCAGTGTATGAACTTTTTTTTTCAGCAAGTTGTGTTGAAACAAATTTTGTTATGTCTAGGGAAAGTCATTATGTCAATATTGATAGACTCTGGAAGACCTGGGATGAGGTAGTGAAGCATGACCTTTGAATGTTGGGTCTTACAGAAGCAATGACAAGAGACCGTGACCTTTGGAGACATGCTATGCTTGAGAAGACCTGGTAAGCCAAGTGAGACCGTAGCCATGGCCTATGCCAGTCCGACTGGACTGACTCCCATGCCGGTAGCTCATAAAAAGCAGCATACAAGTGTGGTTGATGCCAATGCTGCCTGACTGGCCCCTGTGCCGGTGGCATGTAAAAAGCACCCACTATACTCTTGGAGTGGTTGGTGTTAGGAAGGGAATCCAGTTGTAGAAAGCTTGCCAGTCCTTAGTCAAACCATCCATGGAAAGCAGATGTTAAATGACAAAGGTGATGATGGTTCAGTTCTACTCCTTCATTATTAGTTAATTGGTTAATTACCTATCCATTTAACCCATTAACATATAAATGAGTGAAATTGAACCACTGTGTGTGCTATTAATATTAGTATAATGACATTCTCATGACACAAAATTTACTTACATGCATGAATTCACATAAAGAATTGTGCAAACCAAATGCAAAAAGGAAGTAAATCAGTGTCTGATGTTCTCCAGTTCATGTATTACATAATGATTTCACCCTTTGGCATTTAAACTAATTCTATGAAGCTCAAAAATACTATTGTTTCATGTTCAAACTGGTTGAACTTGGCCTCTTACACTTACACTACAGTGTCATTCTAAAAATACACAATCACATCATCAAAATCTCAAAGCTACCAGATAATGCATTTCAAAATATTTGTGGAAGATTGATGATAAGCTTGTTGACTTATAGAGTAAAACAAAACATAAAAGATGACATTGTCTCGATTATTGTTGCAGTAAAGTACCAAATATGTGGATTAAGAGGATTTTTCCTGTTTTACTGCATTCCTAATTCCTTATTTGTAATTAAACCTGAATTTGAGTTTGAAAACCACATGGCTCCGGATTCAGTCCAACTGTGTGGCACTTTGGGTTACTGTCTTCTACTATAGCCTCGGGCTGACCAAAGCCTTGTGAGTGGATCTGGTAGATGGAAACTGAAAGAAGCCCATCACATATATATATGTATGTCTGTGTTTGTACCCCCAACATTGTTTGACAACCTATGTTGGTGTGTTTATGTCCCTGTAACTTAGTGATTCGGCAAAAGAGACTGATAGAATAAGTACATAGCTTACAAAGA
Source organism: Octopus sinensis (assembly GCF_006345805.1). Taxonomy (NCBI): domain Eukaryota; kingdom Metazoa; phylum Mollusca; class Cephalopoda; order Octopoda; family Octopodidae; genus Octopus; species Octopus sinensis. The sequence goes on from NC_042999.1 coordinate 148,912,415, forward strand.
ATAAGTCCTGGGGTCAATTTGCTCGGCTAAAGGCAGTGCTCCAGAATGGCTGCAGTCAAATGACTGAAACAAGTAAAAGAATAGTTTCATCATCATCATTGTTTAACGTCCGTTTTCAATGCTGGCATGGGTTGGACAGTTTGACTGGGGACTAGCAAGCCAGCAGGCTGCACCAAGCTCCAATCTGATCTGGCATTGTTTCTACAGCTGGATACCCTTCCTAATGCTAACCACTCTGAGAGTGTTGTGGGTGCTTTTTACGTGCTACAAGCACAGGAGCTAGTCAGGCGGCACTGGCATCGGCCACATTTGGATGGTGCTTTTTACGTGCTCCCGGCATAGGAGCCAGTTGGGGTGGAGTGGCTAGTATTGACCACGTTTGGATGGTGCTTTTAACGTGCCAACGGCATGGGATAATTTGTTTCTACTTCTTTCGTTAGGCTTTGTGTTGATGTTGATTTATGAAATCTGTCCTAACATTGTGATTGACTTCAGTTTTCCATTTTCTTGATAATTTTTTTTTTATATTTCTACAGAAAGTCTTTTCCTCAAAGTCCAGGACCAATCAAAGCTATGGGAAGTGGTCAGGAAGCTGTAAGTATCTGTTAAGTAACCAGTATATGAAGAGTGTTTTTCTGGGTAGCTGTTTTAAATAGTATAATGCTGTGGCCAGAGATAATAGATAAACCTGCTGTTTGATATAGGATAAGAGCAGAACAGGATTTCCTTCTATGTGACTAGTCATACTTGCAACTAAAGATGGAGGAAAAAAATGAATTTATTAGCATTTGACAAACAAAGCCTTAAATAGTTGCTAAAGTATTAGGTTTGTCTCATTAACTTTACTTTTTCTTTTTTACATGAATTTAACACTAGGGTCTTATATCTATGATGGAAATGATTCTATTTCTTGTGCTCTGAAAAATCTGTTTAATTATTTCTATAAGGTTATGTATATAAAAAAAACAAAACATTTAGCATGAAATGTTTCTATTTTGTTCTTCACTCGTTTATTACTGTTCTTATTGTCACTCATGTCCATTGTCTGGAAATCTTTCATCACACATCTGTGACTTCTTCGTCTTTGTGTGTGCTCCTCATCCATTTACTCCATTCTCTGAATGAAGTAGAGCAAAAGCACACACGTAGACAAAAAGTGTCGCTGAGTGATGAAAGATTTCCGGACGATGGACACAAGTTAGAATAAGAACAGTAATAAACAAGTTTCTGTTTTATTTTTCCTTTAAAGATCCAATGAAAAGCTTTGGGTTCTGAGAAACTAGTTTGTTTGCTTTGTTTTAGTAATTATTAATATTTTATGTAAGCAGGCTCATATTCTTCCAAATCCAACTTTGCTTTTATTTTATTTTATTTTAAACCTTATGTATCTTGTCCATGTGACAACAATGGATATTGTGCAAAATAAAGTTTGAGTTCAATCCCTGTCTTAAGCACGGAAAATATGGTTCTTGGCAGTGAATAGTTCAAACTGAAAGATAGTGTTTTATAAAACAGAGAATATGAGGGTAATAGTCTGAAAACACTAATATATTTTGGTCTTGTCATTTTAAACTGAAAGGAGTGAACAAAGTGCTCCCAAAAGCCAGAGGTGAAGTTTTTCCAGTGCTGGTGTCACTGTAAACACATATAGTCTGTTTTGCTTCCTTTATAAAGTTGAATCCAAGATAAGGTGGAAAACTTCTTTGTTGTTGCTTTCACTGTAAACAACAAGACCACTCTTTCACAGAAAGACTATCTAGTTATAAAAATATCCACCCAAAACCACATTCAATACATCACAGAAGTGAGATATATGAAAAGATGCGGCCTCGGAAGACTGTAAATCTAGACACGTCAGTGCATAGGGTTCCCCACTTAACATTACATAAAATTTTGGCTAAGACCTTCATTCAGAATAGGGCAGGTTTGGGCAGGGGTTTTTTTGGTTGTTGTTGAAGACTGGCAGTTACCCATGCATGCAAATCTTCCTTCATTGTGTTACCACTCTGCTGCAAGGAAAAGGCCACTGCTTTTAAGGCCAAAACAACATGACACCAGTGTTATTGCCAGCATTGTTGTTTGAGCCCAAAGGGTGTGAGAGGCTGGATCTGGTCAGTTTAAATGCTAAAGGGTTAATGGTTTATTGATATCATCATTTAACATCTGTTTTCCATGCTGGCATGTGTTGGATGGCTTAACCGGCACTGGTGTAGCCAGGTTCTGCACCAGGCTCCATTGTCTGTTTTGCCATGGTTTCTACAGCTCGATGCTTTACCTAATGCCAACCACTTTCCAGAGTGTACTGGCTGCTTTTTACATGGCACAAGCACTGACAGAGTAATTTTGTTTTAGTTCTATGATGGTAATCCAAATAAACAAGAGCAACTTTCTCATCAGATACTGCAAGGCATCTTCATCCAATGTTCCAGTGGTTCCATCAATCCTATGCAAATTGATAGTAATTAGAGTTGGATAGAATGGCATGTAGTGTTCCAACCTTGTGCTCTAAGTTCAAATCATACCAAGGCCAACTTTGCATTGTTCTGGGGTTATTTAACGAAGGAGTTTAGGCATGCAATTAACTTTGAATAACTTTAGAAAAGTTTGCCTGAAAGATATTTTAATATGCTAAAGTCTTTTTTTTTTGTATTAATTACTTGTAGGGACACTATTTTGTTATGAAATTATAATACACTACAAGGTATATTTTTCTTTTGTTTTTTTATCCTTCCAGAGTTTAAATCAGTTGAGAAGTAAAGCAAAAGCTCTGATTATGTTTGTTGGAATGTTACCATATCGACTGCCGGGAGATACAAATGCTCGCTTGGTTCAGTTAGAAGTGCAGATGAACTAAAGTGAAACGCCCAGATTTGTTGATCTTGGAGGAATGTAATCTGGAAAGACTTCTAAATTCTTTCCACACATTTGTATTTGTAAAGAGGAGGGAAACTGTATGAAAAAATTTTTTACGTATTAAAACAACCAATTAAAAGTAATAAATCATATATAATACAATATATATATGTCTTTGTAAGTTGGAATTTTTTTTTTTATATAAATCCTTTAGCATTAAGATTATTCTGTCAAATGTCATGAACCTCTCATAATTCTCTGTCTCCTCATAGCTGTTAACCTGTACCTTTTTGAACTTGCATATGACGAAAGTTCTCTTTCATATGTTCCTTTACCAGTCTTAAACTGGTAGTCAATGACCTGAGAATAAATTCTTCAACAGAAGAAAATTTAGTTTTCACAATCATTTGTCTCATTTCCTGGTGAGTATTAAGTAGACCTGGCTTGCAGGGTGGATCACTGGACAACATGATAGATTCAACGTTTGTCTTCCATGCCTGCATGGGTTGGACAGTTCGACCGGAGCTGGTCAGCTGAAGAGCTGCACTGAGCTCCACTGTTTGTTTTGGCATGATTTTTATAGCTGGGTGCCCTTCCTAATGCCAACCACATCAGAGTGGACTGAATGCTTTTCACATGGCACAAGTACTGACGAGGTCTCCAAGTAACTTGCAAGATTCTTTGAGAAGGAGTGGTTACTGGAAGAAATGAGTCTTGCTGTAGAGAGAATACATGGCTACTCCAGTTAGAGGGGAAGGGAGAATGATTAAGAATGTGAGAGAGAGATGGTAGCAATGTGCCAGGGCATACTCTCAAGGTACAGTGATGAGAATGTAAATGGGATGGCACAGCAATGCCAAGAGTAGGGAGTTCACATGAATGCAGGGCTGTGGGGTGTAGTGATTGGTAAAAATGGTATATGATGGGAAGACAATAGGATAGCAATGACACAGTGGGAAGGATTGGGCTACAGTAGTGGGGAGAGAGAGATGAGCATAGTGCATGAAGAAGACTTGTAGTTTGGTTTATTGAGGTAGGGTGAGCGAAAAATTTTATGTAGGCATAGGAGTGTCTGTGTGGTAAGTAGCTTGCTTACGAACCACATGGTTCCAGGTTCAGTCACACTGCGTGGCACCTTGGGCAAGTGTCTTCTACTATAGCCTCAGGCTGACCAAAGCCTTGAGTAGATTTGGTAGATGGAAGCTGAAAGAAGTCCATCGTATATATGTGTATGTGTATATGTTTGTGTGTCTGTGTCCCCCCAACATCGCTTGACAAACGATGCTGGTGTGTTTAGTCCCCGTAACTTAGCGGTTCGGCAAAATAGAGCGATAGAATAAGTACTGGGCTTACAAAGAATAAGTCCTGGGGTTGATTTGCTCGAATGAAGGCGGTGATCCATCATGGCCACAGCCAAATGACTGAAAACAAGTAAAAGAGTAAAGAGTTACATGTAGTTGGAACACAGTGCTTCCAGAACTCAACTAAAAAAAAAAAAATGTAGCTGAAGATACCCTCCATCAGACACCTACCATATTCTGAGCGCCTTGTTTCCCTGGGCATGGATTCACTGAAGCTCCGGTGTCTGGCGACGGACTTGGTAAACACCCACAAAGCTATCAACCACCTCACCAACAACACTGAACACCTTTTTGATCTCCATGTGTCTAACACACGTGGACATGCCTACAAAGTCAGAAAACAACACAGCTCCCATGACTTTCGGAAACATTTTTTCATGCTCAGAGTTGCTGAAGCATGGAATAAACTGCCTGCGTCAGTTGTTGACTGCCATGACACTGCATCCTTTAAAGCCCTCATGCTTTCCGAAATCCGCTGAAACTACACCTGATTATATATACACTTTAGATGAGTTGTAGTGCACCTGAGCACTGTACACAATTATTATTATTATTATTATTATATTAAGTCTGAAAAATAAAAAAAGGGTGTCTGCTGGAACATTTTTCATTGCTCTAGTTGCTCAAAACACCAACATTCATATTGGTATAAATCTTCCTATTTAAACTAGCACATATTTAAAAGAAAGCGAGAGGGAAATTTATTTGAAAGTTACACAGATATATCAAATTGAATCTTCATGCAGCCATTAATTCAATGATTTCTATTATATTTCATTCATGGCTTGAACATTATGAAGTTAAACCCCCCACTCAGTCCTTTTTTGAAAATTTAAAATTGGGAAGGTAAAATATTTTTGTAAATATTTATTAGGCACTTTTTTTCCATATAATTGACTTCCATGCAATAAATGTAGGATATCGTATCGTTGTGTATGGCCCCCACCCCTTTTTTTTAAAAAAATGAATATAAATGTTAAATCGTTTGGCAGCAATTGTTCTTTCTTGAATCATTCCATCTATATACACTCTCGGCAGCTACAAGTGACTCAACTTTGGGACTGTTTTCTTAGAAGATTAGTTCCACAAGAAATACTCCAGTACTTGGCACAAGTTTAACCTCACCCTTAAAATGAATGATGGTTTGAAGACAGTTTTAGTTAAGAGGTTGGGCCTTCTGTTGAAAATGATGTAACCATTATACCGCCACTTAAGTCCACAGTTCGTCCCTCTTTTGCCTGGAGAAAAAGATGAGATTAAGACATGGCTTTAGAAAAACATCATTTCAAAAAAATCCTTTTCATTATGCTAACATAGTTGTGATGGTTTTAACCCTTTAGCATTCAGTTTATTCTATCAAATGTAAAGCTTATTAATTCACATTCATCATCATCGTTTAACGTCTGCTTTCCATGCTAGCATGGGTTGGACGGTTCAACGGGGGTCTGGGAAGCCCAAAGGCTGCACCAGGCCAGTCAGATCTGGCAGTGTTTCTACGGCTGGATGCCCTTCCTAACGCCAACCACTCCGTGAGTGTAGTGGGTGCTTTTTACGTGCCACCGACACAGGTGCCAGAAGGGGCTGGCGAACAACCACGCTCGGATGGTGCTTTTTACGTGCTACTGGCACAGAGGCCAGGCCAGGCTGGCAACGGCCATGATCGATTGTTTTGAATTAATCTCATAAGTTCAAGAAACCAGATCTGGTCAGTTTGAACATGAAACAAGTATAATACTGGAGCCGGAGACAAAGAGTTTCAATGTTAAGGTTCATAATTTGCGTATTTGTACTTACCTTTTCACACTTAAACTGACCAACACACGTGGGCATGCCTACAAAGTCAGAAAACTGTACAGCTCCCATGACTTTCGGAAACATATTTTCACACTCAGGCCGTTGCCAGCCTCGCCTGGCCCCCATGCTGGTGGCATGTAAAAAGCACCATCCGTCCGTGGCCGTTTGCCAGCTCCGTCTGGCACCTGTGCGTGTGGCATGTAAAAAGCACCCACTACACTCACGGAGTGGTTAGCGTTAGGAAGGGCATCCAGCCGTAGAAACACTGCCAGATCAGATTGGGCCTGATGCAGCCTTCTGGCTTCACAGACCCCAGTTGAACCGTCCAACCCATGCTAGCATGGAAAGCGGATGCTAAATGATGATGATGATGAGAGTTGCTGAAGCATGGAACAAACTACCTACATAAGTTGTTAGTTGCCGAGACATTACATCCTTTAAAACCTCCATGGTTCCTGAAATTTGCCAACACTACACTTGATACACCCTCCCTCCATATGCATGCATACATGTATATCATGACTCTTACATTGTTCACTTTCCTGACTTTTGTACATAATTCTGTGTACTGTAAGTCTACCTTTGATGAGTTTTAGTGCACCTGAGCACTATATGCAATAATTTCATTATTATTATTTTTAACCCATGTGTTTTTTAAAACCAAACTTTCACACTTACCCTACAGTCTCATTTGAAAAGTAAACAATCACATCATCAAAATCAAAAGGCTATGTGGTCATGCATGATTAATTCAAAACAATGTGAATAAAAAAAAAAAAGCATTACGTTTGAGACAGTAATCTGAATGCTAAAGAGTTAACAGACATAGTACTGCCAGCTCATAGCTCAGTCCAACAGTAAATAAGCACTATACTTAGACAAGTGAGAGCACTCTACATCCGGCTTTTATTAGCTTGCAATGCTGAGTCCTAGTACTCTTAAGGGTTCACAATACTTACTTAGGTCTGCCATGAGCCCTAGAACTCATGAGGACAGAGATCAACCCAGTTTCCAAGACTGGAAAGGGGACTGTTATAAACTCTTCCTTGAAATGAAAGCCAGTCCATCACAGGGTCAACTCCCTATCTATCGCAGGAACTCATTTTCAGATGAGTGGACTGGAGCAATAAGAGATGAAGTTTGTTGCTCAGGAATGCAATGCACTGCCCAGTTCAGGAATTGAAACTGCTATCTTACAACACTGAGAGCAACATCACTAGACCATGACCCTCCACAGGGTTCACAAAAGATAAGAGAGAATCATTCTTAAAGACAAAGATGTCTAGCTAACATGTACCATGCTTTCACTAATTGTATTAGGTACTGAAATCGAAATCAAATTCGATGACTGGCATCTGTGCAAGTGGAGCCAGAGCAGCAAACTTGCTTCCATGCCGGTGGCACGTAAAAAGCACTATTCGAGCATGATCATTACCAGCATCGCCTTACTGGCACTTGTGCCGGTGGCATGTGAAAAACAACATTCAAGTGAGGTTGTTGCCAGTGCTGCTGGACTGGCTCCTGTGCAGGTAGCACGCAAAAAACACCATTTGAGTGTGGCCGCTGCCAGTACCACCTGACTGGCCCTCGTGCTGGTGGCACGTAAAAGCAACCACTACACTCTCAGAGTGGTTGGCATTAGGAAGGGCATAGAGCTGTAGAAACTCTGCCAGATCAGATTGGAGCCTGGTGCAGCCATCTGGTTCGCCAGTCCTCAGTCAAATCGTCCAACCTATGCCAGCATGGAAAGCAGGCGTTAAACGATGATGATGACTGATGTAGACACAGAGCCCCTATCGGTACCCCTGCTCTTCACCCAGTGGTACATCCAAGATGTGACAGCCATAGGGAGAGAGAGAGAGAAAGAGTAGCACCAGCACGCAGCTGAGTAAACTAGAGCAGCAGCATGAAATAAACAGAATGCACACAGCCTGGTCCAGGAAATGAATTCACAGGATGAGGAATCAAACCACTCAACCACACACTTTCACTGTCTTAAAATATTTAAGAAAATAACAGACTGACACTCACAGCTTTATAATCCAAAATCATTTCTTTGAAAGTGAGAAAATCGCTGAACGTAAGTAAGAGTTCAAATATTTCTCCTTCTAATTCATTCTTCCGAGCACTGAAAGAAGAGTAAAACCAATTCAGATGAAATGCTCCTAGAAATAATAGATAGGCTTAACGATTAGCTAAAATAATAATAGATTTTGTTGTATCTTGGGAGGGTCATTATACCAATAAACACAAGTACTGTTTCTGTTTCACTTCTTTGTTATTATTAGTCAATTGGTTAAACATTTAAGTAATTAATCAATTGTTTGATGAATCATTTAGTCAATCAACCAGCTAGGTTTGTCAAAGTCCCTTCATTACCATTCTTCACAACTGGAGTAAAGGCATGTTGTTGATGAAGTTGCAAATAGCAACAAAAGGCCTTTGATAAACTTAGCTGACTGATTGATGACCAAATAATTAATCAAACAATTGATTATTAGTCAAATTGGTTAACCGATTGGCTAATAATAACGATTTCCAATTTCAACAGAGGACCAACAATTTTTTAGGATGAAAAGCAAAGTCAGCTTTGGCAGCATTTGAACCCAGTGTGTGCGTGGGCATAATGACCCCCCCAAGATACAAAAAAAAAACAAAAAAATGTTTCAATACAGAAGTTCACATCAAGAATCTTGCAAACCAAATACAAAAATGAAATAAATAACATTTAAAAACCAAAAGGATTCACTAAATACTGATTACTCAGCAACTATCCTTTCTTTTTTGTGCTTACATGTTGAAGCATCTGAGAGACTGGTATATCAGACATAGTTGAATGCTTTACAGATGATAACAAGCACAAAACACTGTTTTTACCCAATTTCTCAAGAGAGAACAAGCTGGTGAGTGACATAGGGGAATGTATCCCTTGTAGTTCTGGGTTTATTAATGGCTGTGTGGTAAGAAGTTTTTGTACTGAACCTGGAATCATGTGGTTGGTAGACAGATACAGAAGAAAGCCTGTCATATATATATATATATATATCTTTCAGTTATTTCTTCTTCCTACTTGTGGAGAGTCACTCAAACTTTCTTAAAAAGCAGCAGGTTACACCAGAGTAAGCAGATGAATGTGAAACAAGGTGGGGGAAAATAGTACTCAAATACCAGAGGTAGAGTAATATGCTTTATTAATAAAGCTCTAAAGACATCACCAAAACTGTTACTCAGAGTTTCACACTCCTATTCATCGGACAAAACTATCCAACGAACAGGTATGTCATTATCCGACAAACGGGAATGTGAAACTCTGAGTAACAGTTTTTGTGATGTCTTCACAGCTTTATTAAGAAAGCTGGCAGAAATGTTAGCACGCTGGGCGAAATTCTGTCTGTTGTTACATTCTGAGTTCAAATTCCGCCGAGGTTGACTTTGCCTTTCATCTTTTTGAGGTCAATAAATTAAGTACCAGTTATGTACTAGGGTTGATCTAAGCAACTGGCTCTCTACCCAAAAATTTCTAGCCATGTGCTTAGAATAGAAAAGAATAAAGCATATTACTCTACCTCTGGTATTCAAGTACTATTTTTTCCATCTTGTTTCACATTTATGTACTTACTCTGGTAATATAAGCATGTACATTCACATATAAATGTGTGTCTTTGTGTTTTTGTCTCCCACAACCAGTATTGGTGTGTTTACATCCCCATCACTTTGTTGTTCAGCAAAACAGACTGACAGAATAAGTATCACGCCTTAAAAAATAAGTCCTGGAGTCAATTCATTCAACTAAAAACTCTTGAAGATGGTGCACCAGCATGGTTACAGTCTAAGTCTAATGATTGAAACAAGCTACAGATATTTGAGATCTTGGAAGCACTTATTGTTTGACCCAGTTTAGACCTGACCCAGCAAAGTTTTAATTAAAGATACTCCAACAGTGGCTAACTAGTTTCTTCCTTTGAGATACAGTCTTTCAAAAACTACATTATCCAACATGTCCTGTTAGTATGAAAGTGGGATGTGATCCGAGGAAGATTTGCCTATTATTTTTAGCAGGTTAAGGCTTCCTTTATTTGGCACAAAGAGTGCTTATTTAAATGGTAACAGAGCTTCATATGATCACAACATTTAGAGTAAACACTTGTATGCTCAAAGTGCTGCTGTACTCTTTTTCTGAATGAAGTAGTCAATGTCTCATGAATGTAAGTAAGAGTTCAAATATTTCTCCTAATTCATTCTTCCGAGCACTGAAAGAAGAGTAAAACCAATTCAGATGAAACGTTCCTAGAAATAATAGACAGGCTTAACGATTAGCTAAGATAATAATAGATTTTGTTGTATCTTGGGAGGGTCATTATACCAATAAACACATGCACTGTTTCTGTTTCACTTCTTTGTTATTATTAGTCAAGTGGTTAAACAATTGCTTGATGAATCATTTAGTCAGGCCATCCAACCCATGTCAGCATGGTTTGTCAAAGTCCCTTCATTACCATTCTTCACAACTGAAGTAAAGGCATGTTGTACTTCACAATTGAAGTAAAGGCAGCAGCAAAGCTACCCAGGGCTACCAACTGATGTTAGTGACAAGGATCGCCAGTGTTTATTTTAACAGCTAGGTGGACAGAAAAAGTATAATAGAACCAGGCTACAATGCAACATCAATAGACTGGTGACCCTTAATTGTTCAACAATTCAGACATATTCTTGAAAACTGCAACTTACATCATCTGGTGCATGAAGTCAGACATGGAAAACTGTGGCACTTTGCTTACAAGGCGCTCATTGAGGTATTTTTCCACAAGGTTTATCTGAAAAGTAATAATATAATTGATTAATTTATGGGTGAATTGGTGTGAATTATAGTACTGGGATGAGGAAAAAGTTTGTGCGCCATGAGTCACTATTGAACATGACATGAACTGAATGAACTCACACACTACAAAAATATATTTATTTATATATGCGCCCTTTTCAAGCCTAGCCAGGCTCATGGGCCTGGTTTCCTGGTTTCTGTGGCGTATGTGCTCCCCCTAGCTGAACGGGATGCCAGTCCATCGCAGTGTTACTCAAGAAACAGGAAGAAAGAGTGAGAGAAAGTTGGGCGAAAGAGTACAACAGGGGTTGCCACCACCCCCTGCTGGAGCCTCATGAAGCTTTAGGTGTTTTTGCTCAATAAACACACGGTCTTGGAATTGAAACCGCGATCCTCCGACTGTGAGCCTGCTGCCCTAACCACTGGGCCATTGCACCTCCACCAAAAATATATAAAAAAGCATTATTTTAACATGGCACACAAACTTTTTCCTCAACCTAATATATACAAGTTTCAAACATGTATTTCACAGAATCATTTTTGTGAAGAGGGATTTTCCAAATTTGAGGAAAAGAAGGCCATCATCATCATTGTTATAATGTTCACTTTTCCATTCTTTCATGAGTTGATGATGGTTACTGAAGGAGATTTGCAATGGGCAGATGCCCTTCCTGTTGCCAAGCCAGGTGATACATCTCAATGATAGACATGTTTGCATAGGATACTGGAAGTGAATGGTGTTCATTTACAACCATTACATGATGTCAAAATAAGGAGACACAAACACATACATCTATATAACTGGCTTCTTTCAGGTTCTGCATACCAAATCCACTCGCAAACAATTGGTTGACCCAGGGCTAAAGTAGAAAACATTTGCCCAGTGAGACTGAAGCCAAAACCAAATGGCTAAAAAGCTAATTTCTCAATCGTACAAACATGCCTATGTCTAAAATATATAATATTTTAGTACTAAAAAAAATTAGTATACTTTCAAAAGTTGAATATGGATTAAAGGGATATCTTATGTCCTGACTGTGTAGGATATGAAAATGAAATTCTAATTTCTTAAAAATTGAAACTGAATCCTCAACGCTCCTACATCAGCTCTCACCCTCCTCCTCCTCATCATTTAACGTCCATTGTCCATGCTGGCATGGGTTGGACTGATTTGGCATGGTTTTCTACGGGTGGATGCCCTTCCTAATGCCAACCACTCTGAGAGTGTAATGCTTTTACATGCCAATTGTGTGACACCAGCATCCACCACTTCTGCAATTTTGCTCAACTTGATGGATCTTCTTCTCAAGCACAAACATAATGCCAAAGGTCTCGGTCTAAATCAATAACTAATAAGTAGAACTCCATTCTATACAGTCACTCAATAATAGTTAAATGCATTTTAACACAAAATAGAATTCCCAAGAAGAAAGCAAAAACAACTATTCAACTTACATATTCTCTGTGTATATCTGTGTAAATGAATTTATTCTCTTCTGTATCAATAAATTCATGAAAATATCTCTCTAAAAAATTATGCTGTAACATTTGAAATTCCTCCTCTGAAAGCAGAAATCAATAAATTTCATATTTTAGCAATATTTCAAAGCAACATTGAATACATGTAACCAAGTAAGAGATAGATCATCATCATCATCATCGTTTAACGTCCGCTTTCCATGCTAGCATGGATTGGACGGTTCAACTGGGGTCTGGGAAGCCAGAAGGCTGCACCAGGCCCAGTCTGATCTGGCAGTGTTTCTACAGATGGATGCCCTTCCTAACGTCAACCACTCCTGAGTGTTGTGGGTGCTTTTTACGTGCCAGACAAGGCTGGCAACAGCCACGATCGGATGGTGCTTTTTACGTGCCACCGGCACGGAGGTCAGTCAGAAACACTGAAGTATTTTAAATGAAATATTTCAGAAAGTGTTGTAGGATAACTTACACTGAACTTTTGAATTTATTCATAGCACAAATCTTTCAACTTGAAAAATGTACAAAAATGATTGAAATCTTGATCAAGGAGATGACAGAATTGAGATATGTGCCCACCACAATAGAACTGATATCCTAAAATCAAGGTGCCACGTAAAAAAGCATTGGTGTGGGTGCTAGTACCACATAAAAAGCACCAGTGATGGTAACACATAGAAAGCACTGGTGATGGTGCCACATAAAAAGCACTGGTGATGGTGCTGTGTAAAAAGCACCCAGTACACTCCTGTAAAGTGGTTGATGTTAGGAAGGGCATCAAGCAGTTTAAACCAAGCCAAAACAGATAATGGAACCTTGTGCAGCCCCTGGCCTTGTCAGTTCCTATCAGGCCATCCAACCCATGTCAGCATGGAAAACAGGTATTAAATGAAGATGATGATAGTTATTTCTAGCAAAAGCATAAAACCTCAAATGTGGAGAGACAGGGAGAGAGTACAGTTAAGATTGACTCTAGGTTCCTGAGTGGTGTTTATTACATTGTTCCTAGAAGGACAAAGTTGACCTGGCAAGATTTGAAACTAGAAATGAAAGAGATCAATTTTCACCACTTCCTCCCACATCTCCCTCTTCCAAAGGTCCCATTTCCTCTGGAAATTAGCACTTCTTAATAGAACTGCCCTTTTCCATATGTGTCACATGCTCATACCAATGTAGTCTTCTCTCTTGCATGCAATATCTGATTTTTCTTATATCAAAATTCTGCATGTTATTGGATGCTCTACCAATTCCGTCAATTCACTGCCCACTATTACAACATCGCAATTGAAAATATAAAAGAAATGACAGTAAAATTAACATACCACTATAATATATAATTAAAAACAACAAAATTAATTAGGTAAAGTTTTTGCAGTTTTCAAAAATAATTCCTCAACTAGAAACTTTATAATATACCACAAATCCACACCAAGTCCTGATGCAACCAAAGAATTTTGCCACTCATGGTTTGCATTGTATATTCAACAAAGAATTACGGAAGCAATAAGGAAGTTTCATATAATATAGTTTTGACAATGAGAAATGTAAAAATAGCCTTGAAAGAAGAATGGGGGACAAAAGGAAAAGTGGGTTGATGACATCAACAATCAAGAGAAGACCCAAGTTCAACTTTTCAGCCTCAATATTCAGAAAGAAAACTAAGTTTCTTGGGGATAGAACTAAAACATAACATGTGAGATGAAGTAGAGAGTATAATGGGTTGATGGTGGTGGTGGTGGTGGAGGCTTTTTATCAGATCAGATTGAAGCCTGGTGCAGCCGCTGGCTTTCCAGACCTCAGTCAAACCGTCAAACCTATGCTAGCATGGGAAACAGACGTTAAATGATGATAATGAAACAAAAAGGAGATATAGTTCAGTCATTTTGTGGAAGCGCTTCAACAAACTTTGTTCATGGTTTATGGAATGTGTCAGCTATGAAGCAGTGATAACGTTAACCTAATTTGGAGCACAGTGTGAATGAAAAGGTTGGACTTTTGAGTTTTTTTGTCACAGCACCAGCTGCTGAGGAAACTTATCATAATTTAATGTCCGCTTTACACACACACACACACACACACAAGTATGTATAGTAGTTATTTACTAACCCATTACTACATCCTCTATGGCACCAATAATCATATCGAATTTTGCGTCACTACTACTTGACCTGTACAAAGAAAAGAAGAAAAAAGAGATAAAGGTAGAAGCAGCAAAATATTGCTTGAAAAATGTCAACTTAGCAAATAAAAATTACCAAATATTTTAATTATTGGGTCATCCCATGAATAATGCGATTTTTTTATACTTCAAAATTAAGATAAACAAATTTCTCTTCTATTCTAAAATATACTCTCCTTCATTTTCTACAATGCTCTTCTATCTTTCTGGTAGACTTGCAAGACCCCTCTTCCAAAATTCACATATTTGTGACACCAAAATACTCCTCCACTACTGTTCTGACCTCGTCTATAGAATTCATATTCTTTCTGTCCAAATGATTTTGAAGAGTGTGAAGTAAATGATAATCAGATGGAGAAACGCCCTGCAAATATGATGGGTGGGGCATCGTTTCCCATTCAGACTGTTCTAGCCTTTGGAATGTCATCCTCACTGTATGTGGCCAAGCATCCTCCTCATGGAAGAAAACATTTTGTCTTGAAACCAATGATGGTCGTTTTTCATCTAGCGCTGACTTGAATGATCAAATCCAAGCTCCTCTGCTAGTTCCTCAACAGTTACAATGGGATTTTGTTCCACCAGGGTTTGCAGGATGTCCTCATCGAGCTCTACAGATTTTCCAGGGCGAGGCTCATCTTCTAGGCTGTAGTTTCTGGCTTGGAATTTCTAGAACCACCATTGACACTGGTTTATGCTTATTGTCCGATCCCCGTAAACTGCTTTAATATTCCTCACACTTTCCATTGCATTGTTGTCTTTACTGAACTACACTGAATATGCTCCTTTGTCACTTCCATTGTAGTTTTGAAAAAAATAACTGTTAAAATCGAACTGCACTCTTCAAAACTTGCACTAAAAATAAGGACAAGGTAAAATTATTACCTGCTTTTATAGCAAGTTGATTCAGGTAGTTTATCCCGTCCCCATCCGACTTTTAGTTCATGCAATTGAAAACAATCGCATTATTTATGGGATGACCCAATATATTAAAAAAAATTTTTTTAATTATGTTTTATGTCAAGAGAAAAATCTCAAATACCGAGATACTGCTAAGTTTTCTTCTGCTGTTTGTAAGTCCATTCTCCTCAAATACCTAAGGAAAGAAAGTGTATAAGTTTCAGACACTGAGCTCATACAGATGTTTTAGTTTATGAGTAAAGTTTCAAATGCTTGTAGCAGGAAAATTTAGCAATCAGATCATTATATCCAACGTCCTGATTCGCTAGAATATTACCTGCATCATAAAAAATATCTGACCAATCAAGACTTGGCTCCAACAATAATTTCACATTTGGTGTGCTTCTTTCTGAGCCAAACCACCACTGTATATTCAGCGTAACTATCCCCATTGACAACAGATGGCAGTTGACCCAAGCAGTGACATAACACAAAAGCAATGAACAGATAGCAAATGAAAAACATTAGAAGACAGTAGCACAACCAGTGGCTAACCACAATGGAATGGACAAACAGCGACAGTAACACAAGAACCAGCTAACATTTTGACTGCTGTTACAGTAACACCAATCCAAGAACAATAATCTTCAAGCCCTCTTGATGTTTTTTCATTCATAGTAAAAACAAACATTCCCTTTGTTTATAAAAAGAGTAAATATTTTTGGAATCAAAAATCTCACAAGATTTCAGTGTTTTTCCTTTGTAACATGCTTATCAGCAGTTTAATACCCACTGCTTTACAATAACAAATCTTCATCTATTCTCATTGTCCATCCATGTAAAGCAAGACACCTATCCCAATACCCTTATCACACCAACCCTACAATATCATTCTAAAAATCAACAGTTATCTCATCAAAATCTCAAAGCTACAAGATACTGCATAATTAATTCAAAATAATGTGAATGAATAAACATTACTTATTTCAGAATAATGTGAAAGCTAAAGGGTTAAACCACATCCCTCAATAACCCCTTTTCAATCAAGGCTCCAGTCTAATTTGGCTTGGTTTCTACAGCTGGATACCCTCCCTAATACCAACCATTCTGAGAGTGTAGTGGGTGCCTTTTACATGTCAACAGCACTGGCCATGACTTTGTTTTCACTTGGCTTGACATGTCTTGTCAAGCATAACAAATTGTCAAAAGTCTCAATCATTTATCATCATCTCCACGGGACTCGATTCAACATTCGAAGATCATGCTTCATCACCTCATCCTATGTCCTCCTGGGTTTATCGCTTCCACAGGTTCCCCTCACAGTTAGACATCAGCACATCTAACTCGTGCATATGCATCACATGACCATACCAGCACAGTCTTCTCTCTTGCACACCACATCTGATGCCTCTTATGCCCAATTTTTCTCACAAGATGCTTACATTCCATTGCATATGTGCATTGACACTGCACATCCAGCAAAGCATACTAGCTTAATTTCTTTCAAACCTATGCATTTCCTCTGCAGTGACAGTGCCTGTTTCACTGCTGTGTAGCATGGCTGTTTGCACACAGGCATCATATAATCTGCCTTTCATTGAGGGAAAAGCTCTTTGTTACCAACAAAGGTAGAAGCTCTCTGAACTTTTCCCAACCTATTCTTATTCTGGTAGTTACACTCTTGGAGCATCCACCTCCACTGCTGACTTGGTTACCCAGATAATGGAAGCTATCTGCTGCTTCTAGGTATCCCCCACTGGCATTTGGTGAAGTCTATTTTCTGTACATTTCTAGTGTTTATTTTACCTATACATCTGTCACACGCAGATTACTAAAACAGATTACTCGGAAAACTACTTTCTCTATCAACCTACTTCTGCTATTGCTGTGTCTCTTATGTGTCTATAGCTTGCACTAAATACCTATGCCTTTTCTACATATCAAGCAGGGCCATCTCCCTGAAGGAATTTGTGATTTGTCTGTTTTCCTACTAATCAGGACTTTGGTCTTTACTAAATTAACTTGATTCCATACCTTGCTTTCACACCTGGAATTTTTTCTCTAGTTCTGGTAGTGAATCATCTATAAGAACAAGATCATTAGCATAGAGGAGCTCCCAAGGGCAGCCCTTCTCAAATTCCTCTTTATTGTCTGGAGGACTATGATGAAAGAGAGTGGGGGGCTGAGGACTGATCCTTAGTGAACTACTTGTACACTGACTTCATTGCTATACCTGTTGCCAGCCCTTACTGACAGGATCTCTGTACATGGCTTGTACAGCTCTCACCAGCCAGATAAGGGAGTGGGGGAACTTGTCAAAGGTTTTCTCCATGTCAACAAAAGCCAAATACAGAGGTTTATTTTTGACTAAGTACTTCTCCTGCAACTGCCTTAACAGGGATATAGCATCAGTGGTGCTTCTCCCTGGCACAAAACCAAACAGCATCTCATTTAGACGAACTCCCTTCCTAATAAGTTGATCCCCTCCATAACTTTCATCACCTGGCCCAACAGTTTGATATCTCTATAATTATTTCTGTCTAAGGCATCACCTTTACTTTTGTAGCAGTTGACTATGGTGCTGCTACACCAGTCATTGGGTGTGACTCCCTCATGTACAATCTAATTAACTATATGCATAACTGGAGTATAAATCACACTGCCAGATCTTTTAAATATCTCAGTGGTAATTTCTGATGGGCTGAGGGCTTTCCCCGTCTTCATATCCTTCATGGCCTTATCTACCAAGTTACTGTCTATTTAGATTGCTGGTCCCTCTGTTGGATCTACATTAGGCAGACTCTCCTTCTCTCTACATTCAGTAGCTTTTCATAGTAGCACTTCCAAACCTCTTTCTTTGCAGAGTTACTATCTGCAAGTGAACCATCATCCATGCAAACTCACTTCTCTCCCACAACATCACAATTTTCCCTGGCACACTGTCTTGCAAACCAAAATACTTCAAGCTGCTCGTCCTCATGTCACAGAACATTGGAAAACTTCTTCCTTTCTGCTTCACCTCTGGCTTCCTAGTATACCTGCTTCCTAGCTTCCCTCTTGGCTACCTGATGTAGTTCCTTGCTACCACCATCCTTCCAGGTTTGTTTCTTTGCTCTAATGGCCCTGTCAACCAACTGCTGGGCCACCATGTCACCCTAGACCTGGTACGAACTTTGCACCAGCCACAAATTTGGTCTGTGGCCTTCAAAAATATCACCCCGTGTCCAGAATGCGTAGTTGGGGATTCCATAAGCGTTAATGCACAAACAACTACTTTTCCTGAATAGGCATTGCTAAAATTGGGGTGTGTTTAATATAGCCGTGCGTCTTCAAAATGTGGTTGTTCCTATGTGATTGCTCGACCCGCTAGAAATAGTAGCTAAATCGCCCTCTACTGCCTTAGTCCAAGGTATACCACACATAGAAAAATAAATAAAGAAAAAAAGGGTGAGTATGTCTTTCTATTATATTTGTACTTGACCAAAGGTTGATTTGGAGCTAAACAACAATCAACAACAATTAAAAACAATAAAAAAAAAATGCAAAAACATTAATTTTGTAATACATTCGACCTGTGAAAATGTTTGAATTAAACACTTCTGAATCCTGTATGACAGCTGTAAACTACAAAACAAAATAGTAAATTTCAGAAATATCGACAACTAAAAACAGATAACTCGGAAAACTTTAAAATTATTTTAGTAGGGTATAAATAAGTTTTTGAAGTCAGTTGTCGTTCCTTCAGAATAACATTATATTATATATAACATCGTCATTCGCTTTATTAGAAATGAAAGCAAAATTAAAAGATAACTTAAACATTATCGAAATATTATATATATATATATATATATATATATATGTATAAACCAAAAATATTGACGCTACTTGAGAAATGTATGTGAGCTCTAAACGTTAACAGAAAATTTTAACTTAATGTTAATTTAATTTTCCACCCCATCAGAAAAATAGGGGCAAAAAAAACAGATTAAATATTTTGGTAAAAATCTAAACGATAAAAATAAACAAGTGAAAAAGAATGATTAGTAAAACTGAGAGGCAGTTGAATATTCAAGCCTGTCACAGCAAGTCTGATGATAATGAGAGCAGGAATAAGCAAATTGTCAATAACGGTTTAACCAAGTTTGCTGCTGACGTGAAGAAGCTGGTCTTGAAGGATAATTATCTTAGCTACAGAAGTATCAAAACATCTCGTATAAAATATTGTTGTTAAACAACAATGTGTATAGAAGATATTCTTGTAAAAAATTACGTTCTGCTTTCGAAGAAACAAGAGGATGAAATAATCTTTTGAACATACCTTATTGATAATATTTTTAAAAAAATTCAGTAATGAATGATGTTCGTCAATAAGGAGAACGGTGTCTCTACTTGTTGGAGTCCATTTTGCAAAAATAACCAGTGGCAGTTGCACTTCTAAATAGTGGGAATACTGTGTAAGTCAACGAATCCTATCTGACAGCTTTTAATAGCCTTTTTACAAACTAAAGTCAATTTAGGTACACAACAAATTTCAAGAAACAGTTTTTGTGCTGCCAGTCCCGCGTTTAAAGTCATTGCTGTATAATAAACGCCACGGGAAGACGGAATGTTGCTGTTAGGGATTTTTCTAATCGTCACCGAAAAAAACAAAAACTTTCTCTTTGTTGTTATGGCTTTAATTTACATTCAACTGATCGGTATTTCGTTTGACTATTCGACAACAGACTGGATAGTTACTCTAATTATTAACGTCTCTCTTTAATGAAAATATTATTTGTATATTTAAAAGGAAAGAGACATCACATTTAAATAAAATACGCATATTGTGCTCAGACATATCCGTCATGTTAGGATGCTTACTGTAAAGCCACGTGGTTATGTGTTCGATCTCAAAGCGCTGTACCTCGGCCGACTATCATCTTACTTGGGGTGCCTAATTATGCTTTGGGATCTTTTCGGTTTGAACGGCAGTTTTTAAAAAATAATTTCCACGTAACTAAACACTTTTAAACTTCGTATACTGGTAGAATGTGTTTATAAAACATCTTTTTCTCTTGGCTTTATTGAGAAATTCTATAATTTGTAAGATATTTGTTGTTTTTTCTTCAATTTCTGCAATTTCAACCAATCAATGACGTCTATTGAGGTGAAAACATTCTGTGCCGTATGAATATGTCCCTCGTTTAAGAAACAGATTGGGTTTATTTACATTTCTGAAGAAAGATACCCTTCCCCTCACCCCTAACCCTAAAACAGATTGAAATGCAACAGATCGATACTAGGGTCATAATTATGGGTGACAATTTCATATGACACCGCTAGAAAAAACTGCCGTTCAAACCGAAATGGTCCATGCTTTGTGATTGAAATTTGTTACTTGGAAACAATATGTATGTGTGTGTGTGTGTGTAGGCACACCTACACAAGTGTGCTCCTCACCGTCTTTGTTTCCTCATAACTTTCATAAAAATGGATATTTTAAAATGAAAATTTCCACAAATATACTATAGATTGCGGTTATATGTGAATTTGTTGTAAGAAAGTTTTTCCAGGGAGAGGAGTTTCGGAAAATCCACATAACTCGGCTTTGTTTCCTCATAACATTCAGAAAAAAGGGTATTTATTATTGAAATTTACTACAAATATCTTTCAGAGTGTAGATTAAGATTATTTCAGGATTTAATATGAAAATAAAAAGAAGAAACGTGGGCACACACAGGGGAGATGAGTGAAGACAAGCTAATGCAAGTTGGAGATGACCCTGACTCTTCCCCTCTCTATATTGGCTCCAACATCATGGAGTTGGTCAGCTTCTGGACTCCACAGTTACCAACAATGGAGACTTGACCCTGGAGATAACCACAGATGTCTGACCACTGGGGTCATGTATTCCCTAGGGAACCCCCTTTGGTGCCACTTCACTATCACTTGGAAGATGAAGCTCTGCATCTACAATGTATTGGCCTTCTCCATTCTCCTCTATAGTGCAGAAATATGACTAATGTTGAAAACCCTGGCAAAGGGGATCAATGGCTTCGATAGCAGAGCCCTGAGAAGCATTGAGATCAGATGGTACTATTGCATTACCAACAAAGAACTATATGTTTGCACACATTGGCCCACAGCCTCCAACCTCATAATTATCCATCGCATGTGCCGGTACAGATATGTCCTCTGTCTCCCACAATATCATCCTACCAGGTCTTTACTTTCATTCAATGCAACAACTGTGGGCTGGAAGAGGCCTCATGGCAGGCCTTGCACCAGATGGCTGCACATAATTGGGGAAGATCTCTGGAGGCTTTAATTGTACACATCTTTATTTTAATCATTGCTGCTTAGTGTACTTCTATTAACTAAGCAGTTTAAGATGTAGGAAAGAGCCAGACAGGTAGACAAAGAAGCAATATATTTCTTTATTGCCCACAAGGAGCTAAACACAGAGGGGACAAACAAGGACAGACAAAGGGATTAAGTCAATTAGATCGACCCCAGTGCGTAACTGGGACTTTATTTATTGACCCCGAAAGGATGAAAGGCAAAGGCGACCTCAGAGGAATTTGAACTCAGAACGTAACGGCAGATGAAATATCACTAAGCATTTCGCCTGGCGCGCTAACATTTCTGCTAGCTTGCCGCTTGGCAGAAACATTAGACAAAGAAGCAATAAAGAGTATCATGCCAGCATGGAAGGTGGACATAAATGATGATGATAGATGGTGTCGTTGTGCCATGTGCATCGGGTCCAGCATGAAGGCTGGCGAAAGGGTCAAGCAGTAAAATGGACAATCCAAGATTCCAGGAGATCAAAAGGCCTAAGTTTACTTGGCTGAGAACAATGAAGTAGGACGCAATAGGTGGAAGCTGAAACAGAAGCACAGAATAGACAAGGCCAGTGAGAATACATGGAGTATAAAGTAGTGCTTGAGGTAGTAACAATGACTTTGTAGTGACGCCATTTTGGAAGTCTTCAGTGCGCATGCACAGAGTTGGATTTCTTCTGGGAGGCCGCCGGAAGTTCCCTCATGCGCATGCGCAGAGAACTACCAGCAGCAAAACTCCCCGTGTATTGATCTCTCTTGCGAAGCTGACACCGAACTAAACAGACGCATTATCGCATCTCTCCCAAGCTGCCAACATGTGGTGAAGCTACACTATGCTGGAACGAAAGAGGTTTTGGTTCACGCCACTTTACTGTGACAAGCTCCATGGCTACCAGTTTGCCCTGAAGGAAATATATATGTAATTATTATTGCAAATCCAATAAATAAATAAATAAATATTTATGCTGTTGAAGATATTCGAAGTCTTGATTTTCCTTTGACAAATAATTTAATGTAATGGGATGAGACCTGTACCCCTCAAGTGTTCCAGACCTTTCATCTTGTTACAACTTATTCTTTATTTCAAAAAATATTTCAAAGTGAAGAAGGGCTTAATGGAGAAAAAAAGACGAGATAAATTTTCAACTCCATGCATGGAGCAATGAATAGTTCTAAATTTTAGCTCTTGTATAAGTTATTTGTTTGGTAAAAATATGGTATTTGTGGCATTGTACTGGGGTTACTCAACAAATGTTTCCAAATCTGTATAAATAATTATAAGAAAAACCATCATAGAAATGGAGTTAAAATGCTTTATTTTCAGAAAGTGAGAAAAAAAGTTTAAACCAAAAAGTAAATAAATGTATGCAATGTAATCACAGCAAAAAGGAGATTCTTTAAAAATATACAGAGCAAAATAAAATAAAAAGTGGCATAATAGTTGTGAAAATAAAGTGGCTGATACATTGGCCATTGGTGGTAGGCTTTGTGCCTACTTCCAAATGACAGGTTAGATTTAAGAGGTGCATACACCTGTATAAGCAAGTGCTGCAGTGTATTAATATGGAAAATGTACGTCAAATTGTGTTAAAAAAAAACTTGAAAAACTTATGAACGGAATGTTTACAGATGAAATTTGTAATCATCTTCACTCTTATCACAGTAAAATAAAGCCATAATGACAGAATAGCCTGGGCACTCTGCTGGTGACAAAGGGCCTCTCGCTCAGAGTAAAAGGTAGACTGTATGATGCACATGTACGAACAGCCATGCTACATGGCAGTGAAACATGGGCTGTGACTGCTGAGGACATGTGTAAGCTTGCAAGGAATGAAGCCAATATGCTCTGATGGATGTGTAATGTCAGTGTGCATACTCGACAGAGTGTAAGTACCTTGAGAGAAAAGTTGGACCTAAGAAGCATCAGATGTGGTGTGCAAGAGACGACTGCACTGGTATGGCCATGTGGCGAGAATGGATGAGGAAAGCTGTGTGAAAAAGTGCTACACCCTAGCGGTTGAGGGAACCTGTGGAAGAGGCAGACCCAGGAAGACCTGGGTTGAGGTGGTAAAGCATGACCGTCAAACATTAGGCCTCACCGAGGCAATGACTAATGACCAGGACCTTTGGAAATATGCTGTGCTTGAGAAGACCCGGCAAGCGAAGTGAGACCATAACCTCGTGGCCTATGCAAGGGGTGTAACCAGCCCACTTATGCGTACCTTTCCTTCATGGGACACTAAACACTGCTTGCGAAGACCTGTTGAGGCAAGTGAAATCAAAATCAAATTTGATGACTAGCATCTGTGCTAGTGGAGTGCTAAGAGCACCATCCGAGCGTGATCGTTGCCAGAGCTTAAAAGTCCCTCCGAATCCTCAGATATGTGATGAATGGTGTGTATATATATATATATAGAGAGAGAGAGAGAGACTTTCTCAAGTCCTGTATGTACAAGTGCAGACATATAGCCAAACCTGACTGAATGCTGGCTGCACAGAAAGCATGATTCCCATGAGGTTCTGCGCCTGCTATTACATCCCACCACTGTATCCATGGATTTTACGCTCACACTGACCTAATAAACCACCTCAGGACCCACAAAGTGTAAAGTTACTAATCTTTTCATCTTCAGAGACATGAAATATGAACATTACACCAACAGCAACAAAACCCAACTCTGAACATCAGATGCTTTTAAGTACCAGAGAATCTGAGCTGATTTTTGTGTAAATCAATACAAATTTGAATAGTGAAATATTTCTTATGCAATAACATGCTAGTTCTGTGGTCTTCATCCTCATTCAAGGAAATCTTGTTTACCTTGTAAGAGTAGCAGCATTGGGTTAGAACCAACATCAGTCTCTCAATGAAATACAACATCAGTATATGAACAATCCAACATAGGTTATAGAAATTCTGTTTCTAAGTTGATTGATTTTGGACCAATAGACAGTTTAACCACATAGGAATTGGTGGCTTCACTGCAACTTTATGTACAAAGCTGAAAGACTATTCACATTAGGTGAGATGGGTAGGGCACATGTTTGGACTTACCACAGCTGGACAACCAACGAGAGGTAGTTGAACTGTATTTTATTCCTCATATCACAGTTCCTTCGTACCACAAGCTATTTTGGCTCTCGTGTATAAATATATTTTTCCATTGTTATTGTCCCCTTCTACAAGATGGCAATGAAGATAAGAATCAGCTGCGATGCCGTCAGACCTTTCTGTGGTGAAGGAGATGTAATCACCTGGATCCGTAAGATCAAGGTGGTGGCCAGGCTACAAGGCATCGATGATGTAGCAGGCCTCACGGCCCTGAACTTGAAAGGATCTGCTAAGCTGGGAACAGGTCGATGAGTGTGCTGCTGAGGTTCGGAGACTGGTCATGCTATCTGTTTTTACTGGAGAGGGTCTAGAGAAGGAGGCACATCTGGTCTTTGTAAATTGCTTTCCCAACGACATATCACTGTGACTGCAACAACTGCCAGGTAGTGAGAAAATGACGATGAGCGAGCTCATTGCTCAAGGCCACATGTCAACACAAAACACCAGGCAGAAGGCAGTGGTGTTGGTAGCTGCAAAAGCCTGTGACGTAGTGCAACAACCGGTAAAGAATGAGGAGGGAAAACTGCCATGGAGCGACAGTGACCATTCATGAGCCGGTGCTTCAAGTGCCAGGGACGAAGCCCGGAGCCATTTGTTACTGGTGCAGGTAGACTGGGAATATCACTTGAAACTGTAGCCAGGGAAAAGGCCACAGGAAAGTTGCTGCCTCTCAAACTTACCCTGCAAGCAAGTAGAGGTGCTTGTGCAGTGGTGACAAATGTTATGATAAATGTGAGTCTTTACTTAATCTTATGATAAATCTTAATCCTTGACTTGATGTTTCCTTATAAATCTCATATCATTTATACTGTTGTATATTCTCACTAATTATCCTAGCTTATTGAATAAAAGATTTACTTCAAAACTTCTTATAACACATGTATAATAACAATCCATTAAATCAGTGTTTCACTGAAGGTCATAAATATCTCTGTACAGATATAAAAAAGAATTTTATGGCTTTAGAGTCTTTGTTAGCCATCTCCTTCATCAATCACGTTACGCTATACATTGAATAAAGGGTCATAACAAGACGTATAACTGGTGACACTAAAACTGTAAACAGGGGTAGGCTGTAATATTGCAGGTAAAATGTGAAATCTCGAATTGACATGATGTCAAAGATTCTGAGGGTGCCTCGGCTGGATGGGGGTAGACATCTGGTTCGCCAGTAAAACAGAACATTCTGGAAATATGCTGTATCGTGTTGTTTTGAAAGAATCATTCCCTAGAAATAAAATTCGATAAATAATTTAAATTTTATACAAACAAACAAATGAAGGTTCATCAACATCATCATCATCGTTTAACGTCCGCTTTCCATGCTAGCATGGGTTGGACGGTTCAACTGGGGTCTGGGGAGCCCGAAGGCTGCACCAGGCCAGTCAGATCTGGCAGTGTTTCTACAGCTGGATGCCCTTCCTAACGCCAACCACTCCGAGAGTGTAGTGGGTGATTTTAGGTGCCAGACGAGGCTGGCGAACGGCCACACTCGGATGGTGTTTTTTATGTGCCACCGACACAGGTGCCAGACGAGGCTATACAAAATACTTCTTCAAAACTGATCTGATATTTAACATTCAAAATGGTGTATATGCACACACATATACAATTTCCCCCCATGTTGTCTAAACTCTGAACTCTGTCTGAAATGTCAGAAACTCTATTTCCAATGGCAATTTTATCTCTACTCTTTCTGTCACATTTTTCAAACAACACAGGTCTTGCTGAAGGAGAACCCTACCAAATCTTCTGCCGTTTTGTTTGATATACAAATACACACTCATACATACATACATATATATATATATATATATATATAGTTGAAATTTATAGTGAAACAAAAGACGAAAACAGGTGTATGAACAACCAAATGCATTAGTTTGATGCTTGGGAAAATGAAAAAGTTTTTTATGTTTCGAGCCTACACTCTTCAACAGAAAGGAGTAAGAGAAAATAAAGAGAGAATGAAAAAACTTGTAGATTTCAGCAGTTCAACATGGTGTGTGTGTGTATGGGTGAGGACAGTTGTGTAAAGAAGTGCCAATTTCTAACTGTGGAGGGAACCTGTGGTAGAGGTAAAGCCAGGAAGACATGGGACGAGGTAGTGAAGCATGACCATCAAACTTTGGGCCTCACAGAGGCAATAATTAGTGACCAAGACCTTT
The DNA here is from genome assembly GCF_006345805.1 of Octopus sinensis. NCBI lineage: Eukaryota > Metazoa > Mollusca > Cephalopoda > Octopoda > Octopodidae > Octopus > Octopus sinensis. The sequence continues at coordinate 148,939,400 of NC_042999.1, forward strand.
GGTAATATGCCATGCTTGAGAAGACCCATCAAGCCAAGTGAAATTGTAGCCATGGCCACTGCTGGTGTCACGTAACTGGTACGTAAAGAGCATATTTTGAATGTTGGGCATCAAGGTGGCAATTACAAATGACCGAGACCTTTGGTATCATGCTGTGCTTGAGAAGTCCTGTCAAGCCAAGTTAAACCATAGTTGTGGAGATACTGGTCATGCAAATGGCACTTGTGCCAGTGGAACCCATTACATTCTAGGAGTGGTTGACATTAGGAAGGGCATGAAGCTGTAGAAATCATGTCAAATTAGACTAGAGTCTGGTGCAGCCCCTCAGCTTACTAGCCTTGGTCAAACTGTCCAACCCATGCCAACATGGACAATGGACATTAAATGATGATGATGATGTGTGTATGTGTGTGTATTTTACATATATGTTCATTTATCTACATGTGTTTTCATGCTTGCATGTTGCATGAACATTTTATTTAAGGTAGTCTTTTATAGCTGGATGCACTTCCTGATGCTAACCTTCACCTGTTTTGCAAAGAAGAGATCACTTATTCTACACAGCTTTAAAGGCATGAAGTATCTGGATGATTTTTTGACAGGACAAACAGAGCAGAACACTGCCCGTCATACTTTCTCACATGCAATTGTATATATAAACAAGCACACAGATATATATGCAAGCATAAACAGACAGACATATACATACATAAAACAGTCGTTTCAGTATTTCTCTACCAAATTCACTCACAAGGCTTAGGCCAGCCTGTGGCTATAGTAGAAGGCATTGCTCAAAGTGTTGCACAGTGGGACTGAACCAAAAATGATGTGGTTGGAAAGCAAACATCTCAACCACATGGCCATGTCTACACCAATGTAAACTCATTCTCATTAAAGATAAAACCACGCAAGAAATTATTACTAATAATTACCATAACTTCGTTTAAATAGTGGACATTCGATTCAATCAAGCCCTCTAGGTTCTGAGCAGATTTCAAGAGAAACAGCATCAAAGCAGTCCAGCAGATAATGACAGCCAATATGGAAACCCTGGAATACATAATTAATAGAAATGTGAATCTTCCCATGAAACAATTTGCTCTTTTTCCACTTATGTATTTTTAACCCTTTTGTTACCATATTTCTTATCAAGATGCTCTGTATTTCTTCCAATTAATTTACAATATAACAAAGAATTTAGTAAAATAACTTAGTTATCATTAAGCTAGGGTTAGGAACATAAATTGTGACTAAGGTTTGGTGGAAGATTTTAATTCAGAGCTTTTGAAAACAAGACATTTGTACTACAGAGCCAGAGGCAGTTTCAGCCAGATTGGTATCAAAAGGGTTAAATAACATCATACAATATTGTCATAAACTTTTCGTTTTTTTTTATTATTAAATGTTGATAATTATTTTAGTAACCATGAGATACATACAAAATATATTTTATTGTTTTCAGGTTTATATTTAAAAATAATTTGCTATATTTAGACCTGAAGATTCATAAAAGGTTGGTCTGCTAATCCTCTTCAGCTCATAAGGATCCATAGGACTAAGCATGTAATTATGATATCTATAGTGTAATCAGCCTTGTCACATTTTATGTGTCATGCTGAACCTCCATGAGAACTATGTTAAGGGTATGCAGGTTTGTGGAGTGCTCAGTCACTCACATATTAATTTTACGTGTAGACTGTTTCATTGATTGGATCAAGTGGTACCCTTGTCATCATAACCAACAGAATGCCAGTAGTGTAGGGCTAATGCTCCTACCTAAAAAAATAGCACAAGCTCTAATTGGGAAGAGTACCTGTTGAAGGGTAGACCCAGCAAGATGTGAGTCGGAGTAGTGAGAAAGGATCTTCGGAAGCTGGGCCTCACTGAGGAAATGACAAGTTACAGGGAGATGTGGTGATTAGTTGTACTTGATAAGACTTGTCAAGCTAAGAAAAGTTGCTGTCTTCCACACATACAGGCTTGTACTTTCAGGTGTTGGCGCCACTTAAAAATCACTCATGCTGGTGTTGCATTAATGCACCTGTACTGGCACTACATTAATGCATCCAGCACATTCTGCTAAGTGACTGGCGTTAGGAAGGACATCCAGCCGTAGAAACCATGCCACAACAGACAGTTGGAGTTTGGATAACTCTCTGCTGGCCAGCTCCAGGTCAAACATCCAACCTACAGCAGCATGGAGAGCAGATGTTAAATGATCAGGATGATGATTATGGGAGCATCAAAGACAATTCAAAACCAACAAGACTGAGACGAGGAAAAGAGGAGAAAAGTCACCGAAAGCCTATGTTCTATATGAAGCAAAGGGTTTAAATAAGTATTCTATTTGAGGCTCTAATAATTCTGCCAATTTACCTCCATTAACAATTTCAATTAGTCAGAGCTGGAACTGGTTACAGTAAAAGTATAGTAGCTAGGGTAAGGAGAAGTGCAGAGGATGTATAGTCAGCACTGGCATTGACCACGCTCGAATGGTGCTTTTTACATGTCACTGGCACAGGAGCCAGTCAGGAGGCACTAGCATCAACGACGCTTGAACGATGCTTTTTACATGCCACTGGCATGGGAGCCAGTCAGGCAGCACTGCCATCGACCATGCTCGAGTGATGCTTTTTATGTGCCACTGGCATGGGAGCTAGTCAGGCAGCACTAGCATTGACCATATTTGAATGGTGCTTCTTATGTACCACTGGCATGGGAGGCAGTCAGGAGGCACTGGCATCGACCATACTTGAATGGTGTTTTTTATGTGCCACCAGCACTGGCATCATACCAAGTAGAAAAAAAAAAGGAAAATTTATCTGATGACTCAGTTTAAAAAGTTATCAAAGAATCACACCTATTTCTTTACTATCCACAAGGGGCTACAAACAGAGAGAACAAACAAGGACAGACAAACGGATTAAGTCGATTATATTGACCCCAGTGCATAACTGGTACTTATTTAATCGACACTGAAAGGATGAAAGGCAAAGTCAACCTCGGCAGAATTTGAACTCAGAACGTAGTGGCAGACGAAATACCACTAAGCATTTTGCCCGGCATGCTAATGATTCTGCCAGCTTGCCGCTTCAAAGAATCACACCACCATCTCATTCTATTTGGTGAAAATACAATTTTGCTGTATTTTTCAGAAAGTAATAAATAGAAAAAAAAAACCCCACATATAGATACAGATTTAAATAGATATCAATGAGTCATACCATCGTCTGATTCTGTTTGGTGACAATTTGTTTTTAGCATAAATACTTTCAAAGAGGTAATAAAACAGAAGCATAACACCACATATGTACAACAAAATATAGATTTGGTAACGCCGAGAGGGATGTGACATATCAAATGATTCAGTTATCTCTGCCTAAAAGAAGAAAAGAGAATTATATTTACTTCACATACCATATTATCAAAACTGTTATCATCATCATCAACAACAACAGTGTTATTTTCACATGCTTTCTTTTTAATGCTACAAAGGACTGGGTGTCTCTTCCTGCAATTAGATCTTTCATTATAGACATAGGTATGGATGCACAATCACCTGGCTGCAAAGTGAAATTTGCAACCAGGTGATTCTATTTTTGATATCACTGTGCAACATCTCGGAAAGTGTCTTCTACTACAGCATCAGATTAGCCAATACATCATGAGTGGAATTTGGCAGATGGAAACTGTGTAGAAGCTTGTCACGTGTGTGTGAATCTATCTATCTATCTATCTATATAAATATATATATAAATTAGAAAAAAACCCACCTTTTATCAATTCAATAATGAAAAATTAAATTATTCCATTTAGAAAAATTACATATTATAGAAAGATTAGATATAAGATAAAAGACATAACAATGATTAAGTAATGTGCAAAATAATAAACAAACCATACATATTTGGTAAAATATATTTGTTATTCTACCAAATGTATACAGTTTATAATATAATATAATATATAATTTTTCTAAATGGTATAATTTAATTTTTCATTATTGAATTGATAAAAGGTGTTTTTTTTCCTAATTTATATATATTTTGTGAAATTTGATTTAGTATTTCTAAATTTAATTTTTCCCTGTAAGTTTGGAATAATATTCCCTCATATATATATATACCTGTGTCGGTGGCACATAAAAAACACCATCCGAGCGTGGCCGTCTGCCAGCCTCGTCTGGCACCTGTGTCGGTGGCACATAAAAAAACACCATCCGAGCGTGGCCGTCTGCCAGCCTCGTCTGGCACCTGTGTCGGTGGCACATAAAAAAACACCATCCGAGCGTGGCCGTCTGCAGCCTCGTCTGGCACCTGTGTCGGTGGCACATAAAATCACCCACTACACTCTCGGAGTGGTTGGCGTTAGGAAGGGCATCCAGCTGTAGAAACACTGCCACATCTGACTGGCCTGGTGCAGCCTTCGGGCTTCCAGACCCCAGTTGAACCGTCCAACCCATGCTAGCATGGAAAGCGGACGTTAAACGATGATGATGATGATGATGATATATATATATATATATATATATATATATTTCTTTTCTTTTACTTGTTTTAATCATTGGACTGCAGCCATGCTGGAGCACTGCCTTGAAGGATTTAGTTGGACAAATTTCATCCCCTTAGTACTTATTCTATTGGTTACTTTTGCCTAACTGCTAAATTATAGGGATGTAAACAAACCAATGGTGGGGGACAAACACATACTCATATACATACAGGGCATTTGAGCTAAATTTGATGATCTTTTTGCCTTCTTTTTTTCAGAACAGCTTGATGCATTGGTGAACAGTGAATGGTATTGTAGAGCATAAAGATTAAAGTCGTAGTTGAGAAAAAGTTAGCTGATATGGAGGACTGGAAACCATCTGAATATTGGAAAAAAATTATTTGCATCATGATTTGCACTGGGCATTAAAATGCTGACATCATGACTACTGCTCAATGCTCTGTGAACACTGTATAGGCTGTAAGACAAGATACAGACAGCAGCAATGGAGATTAGAAAACCATGGCCAGCAGAAGAGGCCACAACTGACTCTGACTGTGTCCACACACCGGAATTCGTCCTCACATCTTTGAATAAGGCCTTAGGTTCAATTCAGACAGCTATGTGAAGCTACTGGAGATTGGAGTCAATTCCTGTTTGGAGAAGGTTGTTGTTGATGTCCATGGGGTCAGTATATGACTAGAGTTATATTCAAGTTTCTGTGGAATTATGTAAATGAGAAGAAATCTTTTCTAGGAGAGGACAGCAGTTTAGTGCAGTGGACCTCTACCAACTGTTAAGATAGAGTGTCTCACTAAATACACAATAAAACAGCTGCAATAAATTTGACTTATTACTTAAGTCTTTTGTCTCCAATGAAGCATTGGCCATTGATGTTTTTGTTCCATTGTTCTTGACTCTGGCCTGCCTTTCTACCTCTTTTGTGGGTTCGTGTGTTTTTCTGAGGGAATGCTTTCCTCTCCCATGCCTTGCTGATTTTAAATTATCATAAATGCTTCTGTGTGGCCCTATACACATCCATTTTAACCACTTGGAAGTGGTGGCCCATATTATTCTAGCCTCTATGCTTTGACCTGTCCAGCACAGGAGGTATTACCAGGAGTTTGTGCTCAGCTAGCATAGCTCTCAAGGTCATCGAGACACACAAGCCATAAGGACTGGACCTCATGGTAGAAAAGATTTGAGCACATGACCTACGAATGGACAATTCAATACCTTATTCACATTGTCATTTACCATTGAAATTTGAAAAGAAATACTCACCAACAAATTTTAAATTATCATAGAGTAGCCCTATACAGATCCATTTTTAACCACTCGGAAGTGGTGGCCCATATTATTCTAGCCTCTATGCTTTGACCTGTCCAGCACAGGAGGTATTACCAGGAGTTTGTGCTCAGCTAGCATAGCTCTCAAGGTCATCGAGACACACAAGCCATAAGGACTGGACCTTGTGGTGGAAGAGATTTGAGCACATGATCTACGAACAGACAGTTCAATACCTTATTCACATTGTCATTTACCATTGAAATTTGAAAAGAAATACTCACCAACAAATTTAGAAAATCTGCATGCCAGAAGACTACACTGTCGTGGAATTTGTTGTAATCAGAAGATATTAAAATTGGATGACTGATGGAAAAATTATTTAGTTTCTCAGATAACATCTGTAATTTTGTAAATGTATAACCTGAAAGAAAAGATAATGATACTTAGAGTACTGACCTCAGTTTTAATCTTCCACCAAAATTTCATATTAATTTATGTTCCAAAAACCAGCTTAATGTTTATAGTAATTTCATTAAATTCACCAATACCAATGCCATATAAAAAGGACCCATGCCATCATCATCATCATCGTTTAACGTCCGTTTTCCATGCTAGCATGGGTTGGACAGTTCGACCGGGGTCTGGGAAGCCAGGAGGCTGCATCAGGCTCCAGTCTGATCTGGTGGTGTTTCTACAACTGGATGCCCTTCCTAACGCCAACCATTCCGTGAGTGTAGTGGGTGCTTTTTACGTGCCACCGGCACGGAAGCCAGTCAGGGTGGCAAGCATCTGTGCCAACTCCATGTAAAGAGCACCTGTTCCAGTGCCACATAATATGCACTCATGCCGGCGCTACATAAAAGGCATCAATACACTCTGTAAAATAGCTGGCATTAGGAAGAGCATCAAGCCATAGAAACCATGCCAAAACAGATGAATGGAACCTGGTGCAGCTCTCCAGCTGGCTGGCTTCTGTCAAACCAACCAACCCATGCTTACATGGAAAACAGGTGTTAAATTATGAATTTCCATTATTTTCAAAATTAATTGAAATAAAGGCAGTGCATTTCAACAGAAATACGGTAACAAAAGGGTTAATGAAATAAAGTTTCTTACCATGAATTTTGAAAAAGAAGTAGGCAGCAACAAAAATGAGGATAATGAAAAGGGTTATCAGTTGGAGTAGGTCAAACTTGTTTAATCTCATCTTTGCCATATCTGGCCAAATGGAGACACCACCACCAACAGCAAGTTTATTGGAATTTTGTTTGGCAGCAGCATGTTTATCAATAAGTATTTTACGTTTTTCTTCAATAGGTCGACCTGTAAGATATGAGTGTATTATAACCATAAAATGTTAATTTGTTTTCTGTAGTTCAAAGTGCCGATTACCACTCCACTCTTTCTGTACTAAAATGATCCAATGAGAGAGAGAGAGAGTGAGTCACATCACAAGCATGCAATCTGCTAGAAATAGCAGCCAAATCTCTCTCAAATCACATATTACTATCTTGAAAAAAGGGACGGACATATTGGATAAATAATAGTGTAGCAAATGGGGGTGGGGGCAATGGTTGAAGGCCCACTTCAGATGGCACTTTTAATGGGGTGACCGTTTTGAGTCTAATCTCTCTTTCTGTGCTAAAATGATCCAATGAGAGAGAGAGAGAAGAGAGAGAGAGAGAGAGAGAGTCACATTACAAGCATGCAATCTGCTAGAAATAGCAGCCAAATCTCTCTCAAATCGCCTTACTATCTTGAAAAAAAGGAAGGGCATACTGGATAAATAATAGTGTAGCTGGTGGGGGTGGGGGCAATGGTTGAAGGCCTCCTTCAGATGGCACTTTTAATGGGGTGACTGTTTTGGGTCTAATCTCTTTAATGCCTAGTAAATTTATAAGAAAACAGCAAAACAAAACAAAAAGACAATAAAATTTTTTGCTTTACCTGGTGTAAGTCGTAACTGTGCTAAAGTAGGACTCACAGTTTTCTTTGAATAACCAAGTCGTGTCTTTGATTCTAATTCCTCCAGAAATTTCTGTTTGATTATATAAAAATCAATTTCTGAAGACTCTGGTGGTTCTTGTTTCTTGGACCTGTGTCTAGGCTCTGAAGCAGTTACAGTTAATGTAGGAGTGCTTAGACTGGCTTCTCTTCTCATGGGAGTACTAGACTTGTGTGATATACAAGCGGTTGAAGAAAATTCTCGTTCTCTACAGCTAGTCCGCATCTTGGTAAGATATGATCATCTCTGATACAAGCCAGATAAATATTTCTGAATAAAGAATCAAAAACAAATTTAAGAGTTAATAATAGTGGTTCTCTTCACAAATCTTATGATTGGTGGAAATGATCAGAAAGACAACCAGCACTCCATTGCTTGATCCAACCAATGGAACAGCCTGTTTGTGAAATTAATGTGCAAGTGGCTGAGCAATCCATAGACACATGTACCCTTAACCCTTTCGTTACTAACCTGGCTGAAACTGGTCTTCACTCTGTAGTACAAATTCTTTGTTTTCAAAAGTTCTGAATTAAAATCTTTCACCAAACCTTAGTCACAATTAATGTTCCTAACACTAGCTGAATGATAACTAAGTAATTTTACTAAATTCTTTGTTACATTTAAAATAATTGAGAGAAAAACAGAGAATCTCAAAATAAATACAGTAATGAAAGGGTTAATGTAGTTCTCAGGGAGGTATAGTGAGACACAGAATGTGACAAGGCTGGCCCTTTGAAATACAGGTACAACATTTTTTCACCAGCCAAGTGGACAGGAGCAACTTGAAATAAAGTATCTTGCTCAAGGACACAATGCACTGCTAGGAATTGAACTCACAACTTTGTGATCATGAGCCAAATACCCTAACCACTAAGCCATGCACCTTCACAGGAAGACAACACATTGCAGCATTTAGTTTTGTTTCTTCAATTTCTAAGTTTAAGCCTTTAAAATAATAAAGTAAATGCGCCCTTTTTAAAGCCTAGCCAGGCTCATGGGTCCGTTTTCCCGGTTTCTATGGCATATGTGTTCCCCAGCTGGACAGGACACCAGTCCATTGCAGTGTTACTCATTTTTGCCAGCTGAGTGGACTGGAGCAACGTGAAATGAAGTGTTTTTCTCAAGAACACAATGCGTTGTTCGGTCCAGGAATCGAAACCACAATCTTACGATCATGATGCTGACACCCTAACCACTAAGCCACGTGCCTCCAAGTTTAAGCCTTTAGCATTCAGATTATTCTATCAAATGTAAAGCTTATGCATTTACATTGTCATAAATTAATCATGCATTATCTTGTAACTTTGAGATTTTGATGATGATGGTAGTTTAATATCCGCTTTCTATGCTGGCATGGGTTGGACAATTTGACTGAGGACTGACAAACCAGTAGACAGCACCAGGTTCTAATCTGATCTAGCAAGGTTTCTACAGCTGAATGCCTTTCCTGATGGCAACCACTCCGAGAATGTAGTGGGTGCTTTTTACGTGCCACTGGCATGGGAGCCTGTCAGGTGGCACTGGCAACAGCCATGATTTTAGGTGTGAGAGGCTGGTTCTCACCGGTTTGAATGCTAAAGTGTTAAAATTAATAGATTAATTTATTAGTGGAGCACTGAACTAAATTTTAAAAGTTAGTCAAGGAAATATGGGCAGTGTCCAAGAACTTAACAGGCCCATTCAGACTGTTGCAGTGTACCCCGCCCTCGATATGTGCAAGTAAATGTCTCGAGGAAAAATATAGGCAGGAAGGAAATTGGTGTCTGGTTGAATGCCTGCACCAGAGTGGACTCTGTTAAAGACATCAAAAGACCAGGTAATGATGTTAAATCATGCAGCTTAATGTCATTATTTGTTAGCATATTACCATTGTTTGATATATCAAAGAGTGACAATCAAATTATATAAATTACTTAAGAATAGTAATACAAATTGCACATCTATGTATATTATGTGTTTAGGTTGAACATGTTTCTGTATATGCTCAGGAAACATTTTCTAATCTGGTATGAATCATAACAGATATTGCTGGTGCAAGATCAACAACTTCTCATAGGAGCCAATATGTGTTTGGTTCACTTGCTAGAAATAGTAACCAAATTCCTTTCAGGCATCCCTACACAAGTGTACCTCACTGACTTTGTTTGCTCATAACGTCCATGAAAATGCATATTTTTTAATTAAAATTTTTACAAATCTGCTTCAGATTATGCAGATTTTGATTGTATCAGAATTTGCAATAAAAATGTTTTTTCAAGAGTGGGGAGGGGACTTTCTGAAAAATTCACAAAGGTTGATTTTGTTTCTTCCTAACTTTCAGAAAAATGGGTACTTTTTTTAAAGAAATTTCTACAAATATCTCTCATGGTATAGATTATAGTTATATCAGAATTTATGAAAAGAAAAGAGAGAAAAAAATAAAAAAAATGGTGGGCTTGTACACGTATATACTGACAAACATACCAATTTTTTTTAAAATTTCAAGTTTCATTGTGATGTGAACCCACCAATTTTTTTCCCTATTAATTTCCAATATAATCGTATTATACATAATTTGAAAGGTATTTATAGAAAATTAAAAGGCGTAAAAAGGAGACATTTGTCACCAACTCCTTACGTACGGTCGTTATTCCCTACATGAAGAAATAAAGTCAACTGGTGTGAATTTTCTGAAACTCCACTCCCCGTCCCCAGTAAAACGTTTTCCCCCCAAATCCTAAATTTTCTGAAACTCCTCTCCCCGTCCTCAGTAAAACGTTTCCCCTCAAAATCCTATATAATCGGAATCTACACCATAGAACGTTTCATTTACAAATATCTATGTTCCTAGAAGCTACGAGGAAACAAATTCGGGTGGAGGAGGGGACCGAGGATGGCACACTTGAGTAGGTATGCCCCCCCTCTTGAATAGTCCTCTGCTGTCTTTAAAAAGAGAATACGGGATCTTTTCGGTTTGAACGGCAGTTTTTTCTAGCGGTGACATATGAAATTGTCACCCATAATTATGACCCTAGTATCGATCTATTGCATTTCAATCTGTTTTAAGGGTAGGATTAGGGGTGGGGGAAGGGTATCTTGTTTTTCTTCACAAATGTAAATAAATCCAATCTGTTTCTTAAACGAGGGACATATTCATACGGCACAGAATGTTTTTTTTACCTCAATAGACGTCATTGATTGGTTGAAATTGCAGAAATAACAACAACAAATATATCTTACAAACTATAGAATTTTCCCAATAAAGCCAAGAGAAAAAAATGTTTTATAAACACATTCTACCAGTATACGAAGTTTAAAAGTGTTTAGTTACGTGGAAATTATTTTAAAAAAACTGCCATTCAAACCGAAAAGATCCAGAATACGTACTGGAAAAATGTAGTCTGCAATAAACTATGACTGAAAAGATGAGATGGCCATGGCTAGAACGCCTTTGATCATAGTGCTGCTGGACGTGGTATAATCTAGGGCTAAACTATTCACTATCCATCCAGATAAATCCAAAATTCTTGATTCATAAAACATTCTAAATTTGATCTCACCTATCTGTCAGGTAAATTAAGGGGTGTGGGTTTAATCCGCCCTTTAAATCAAAAGCAGATATACTTCTTTGTGTGTGTAGTGGTGGTGGGGAATCAAATAACTGTATAAAAATGGAAAGAAAAAGTTATTTTGCTGATATTTGGATCTCACAGAGCAATTAGATTACTTTTAAACGATTTGTCGTTAATAAAAAGAAACCGGATTTTCTTCTGTAAATGTTTAAAAATCACAAATTTAATTTTTTCGACTTAGCACCTTTTCAACGCAATAAGACGCAATTTTCTATTTGGTAAAGAATATTAAAAAACATGCCAGGAAAGTTGTTTTCATAACAAAGTTTATCAAATTGACAAAAGTAATTGAAATTATTAAAAAGAATATTAACATACATACAAATAAGGCAATAAATGTAGAAATATGAAGTAAAATTAATTAAACGACACAAACCTAAACTTTTGAAACATTCAGTCTGGTCAAAATATTGTCAACTCAGAACCCGTATCTAAAAGTTTGGAGACAATTAGTGAGTTAAAGAATATATTTATTAGTAAGTGTATCAATATAAGGGTATTACTAAAATATATTTACAAATATATTGACCCCTCTAAAATATATTCATACCTCTATATTTGAGTATTAACAATGAAAAGCATTTAGTGATATTAGATATGCGGTTTTATTTCTGAAGCTAGCTCCGGTTGTTTAAATTCCCCGCCACGAACAGGAATAGTTTTCTTTTCAAAACTCGTTTGTCCAGTTTGTAAGTAACCTTAGCTTTAATAATTGATCTTTGAAAGATTTTTTTACTTCCTTCACTGAATTATGTTATGCTGTAAATTATTCTAGTGTTTGAATGTGCAGTAAATTGTAAACAACCCAGGACTCGCTATTCTTACATCGCTGTTAGAATTAGGAGTTGGGGTTTGGAATAAGATGAAATGGTCATGGCTGGAACACTTCTGATCAAAGGTATACTCGATCAAGGCTGACCAAAGGGACTGGCCTGAGCAACAATTACAACTTCAACTCCAACCCTTAAGTTTAATATTCTTCATTAATTCCTATGGCTCGAGCATCCCTATTTTAATTTCAGATTGTACACATCCTTCTAGATCAGTGGTTTTCAACCAGGGTTCCGTGGAACCTTGGGGTTCCGCCAATACAGTCCAGGGGTTCCGCAAGAAGTTACAAAACTGCTAAAATCGGCAGTAATTTTTAAGTCTCCTGTGCAGATATGTGTGCATAAGACTATTAAATTATTGCACAGGGGTTCTCCGAGCCAGTGGAATGTTTCCTTAGGGTTCCGCTCCAGCAAAAAGTTTGAAAAGCACTGTTCTAGATAAATGATCAGATTTACTGTTTTATTCTGTTCAAAACCAAACAGAATGAATCAAGAGTTGTGTTTTATCTATTTCTAGTGATGTTTGTTTACTTTTTACAAACCAGAGTTCATATTTAATTTGCATCCAAAACAGTCGAAGCTAACATTCATTAACGGCACAATTATTTTAAATATATATATTGTCACAGATAGAAAATTATTTTATTTGGAAGTTAGCTATCATCCGACATAAGTCGCATTTAAAAAATATTCTTATACTGCTAAACTTATTGTCATTCTTAAAAACTAACAGTTCAAGAAAATAAAAATAAAATGTTTCCTAATAAGCACCACATAGCAACTGCTTTTTCGGAAATTTATTCGGATTTCTCTATTTTAAACGTAGTTGTAAACCAAACAAATAGTTACAAGTGAAAAGAAATATGTTTCTAAAATTTTCAATTGGTTAAGATTTTTCCAGTATAATTTCCCTCTCTAACGTACTCCTTTCAGAGAGTTACAGGTTCCTGAGTCACCACAGTGAAATTCTCACGTAGGCGTGTAAACACTTGCTTTATGCAAAGTTTTTTTATATACATATAATAATAGACTACATATATTTTCACCTGGTAAATATATAGTTTCGTGACTGCTATTGTGTCAGTTAATTCGTGGTGGAATCATAACCAGGTTGGTACATCATAAAGTCATGGAATTTTAATAAAATTTACAAGGGAAAAATTATGTTTTTATAAATTTTCTTTTTTTCAACCGCTCATCTTCTTGTAGCTGATAACTAAATACACTCTTCCATTCTAATCGCAGTTTTATCAAAAATAATTCTTAACATCAACCAAAATTCACACAAAGTTACCTGTGAACAAACACCTGCTCTAATTGATATACTATGGCACCTATCAGCCACAGCTCTGCTTCCTTGTGGGTAATTTTAGGAACATAAAGGTTAGGAATCGCCACCTCAGAGGAAAACAAGATGTGATGGTAAATTTTCAGCCAGTTTCTGACAGATTTGATGCCCATCTGTGTCCTTTCACAAGGAGGAGCTACTAGTCGTCTTGGATCTCCTGTACCACTGGACCCATCTTCACAGTAGAGGTAGTGATGTTAAACTTTGTGAATCTCTTCTGCTTATTTCACACAGATGATAGTTCAAATTGTTGTTGGAGGCCAGAAATCTGGGCCCTTCAATTTAAGAACAGGAGTCAGACAATGCTTTTTGCTGGTTCCTGTGCTTATTAATATTTTCCTTATCATTTCCGCACTGTTATCAGGAGAATGGGAAGGTAGACGGGACAGTATTGACTTCAGACTCAACAGGAACCTTTTCAACATCAGAAAGCTGCAGGCTAGTTTGTGTTTGTTAAGCTGTACATTCAGGACCTCCAGAAGATCTTTTCAGATCACAAGAATCAATACCTCCAAAATTAACTCTACATTACATGGGTGGGTTTGACATTTCATGTGCATGTTGGACTTGTGTTTTCATCATAGGATCCACTAAAGCTAACTATAACATGGAATTGGTTGGAAGACCAAAGAAATGGTTCAAAGCCTTCTTTGAGAAGAAACTACACCAACCCTCCAAGAGTGGAAGATCACACTTCATGTTGCCTGTTTTGACAATTTCACTGTTGAAAGTTGGGGTGGGAGTTGAAGAAAAGAGGGGGCAATGAATTCATTTAAATCCATCAGGAAATACAAGAAGAGTTTTGTGCACACAGTTACACCTGGACTTCTTAAATCATTTACATGTATAGTCATCAAAAGATGAACAAACGAAAGAGATGGCCATCATCAGATTCTGCAGACAACCATAATCAAAGAGAAAGGGCCATATTGATTCTGAACAGCCTTAAGCAGTAACTATACTTGTGTAGTGATTGTCATTAATGTTTTCAATAAGTATATATAATTTATATCTTATGATGTATAAGTAATTTTTATTTCCCGTTGTCTTTTCAGTGTGGTTACCAGAAATGAAAGTTAAGAAATGTTATAAAAATTTTGTACTGAAAAACAATGAAGATATAATTGGAAATTCTCAATAAAAGGAATGTAACTCAACAAGGAAATATTGTAAGAAAATTTTCTTTATTTCTTTAATTAGAAAACCATTTTTATGTTAGTCATCATTACTAAATACCCTGCATCTTTTGATATTATTCTCACTACAGTAATCCCTCGACTATCGCAGGTGTTACATTACATGGGCAACGGACATTAAATGACGATGATGACATTGTTACAGCTTATAATTAATATAGTTTATTTTTTTAATGTTGTTTCTAATTTAATACTTATAAGCTTTCCTTAATTTAAAAATATTAGTGGTCCTCTTCTCTAAGGGCTTAAATGTTATTTAACTCTAGTATACACATTTGAAGCAGTATTTAATTAAAATTGCCAGTTACTACAGTATGTCCTGTCATAACATCTCTTATGAATGTGCAGCGTTAAAAGTATAATAAATATCAGAGCAAGTGGAAAATTCATCATTGCAGCAGCCAGCAAGAATACTTGATGCATTCTGGCATTTTGGTGGCTGGCGTTTTCAATTTTTATCTCTCTCTGATATTTATTGTGTTTTTAACACAGCACATCCATAAGAGATGTTATCTCAGGGCAAATACAGCAGTAACTGGCCTATCAACTGTGTATATACATTAAGTATGATATATAGATGGCTATTATTTAACTATGTCTTTTGTTTTGTCTTTTAGGTTTTCTGCTTACAATTATGTCTGAATCATCTGCTGACTCAGTTTTTTCTGAAAAAGATAAAGAACTGTTTAATGAAGATGATTTAGAGAAGTTATTGGTCATCAAATCATCATTACGTAATCGACTGAAAGATGAAAAACTCTCTGAAAAAGCAGGTATTTGTAAATATTTACTAGTTTTTACCTTGATTTTCTGCATTATCATTGTTTAATGTCCATTTTCCTTCTATGGTTGCATGAATTAGATGGAATTTGGTGAGGCAAGTGTTATACAACTGGGTGCCCTTTCAGTCATCAACCCTCACCTGGTTCTTAGCAAGGTAGTATTTTTCCATGGCCAGATTTGGCCGATGCTGGTGTCACGTAACTGGCACCTGTATCGGTGATACATAAAATGTACCTTTCAAGCATTGGACCCCACAGAGGCAAGGTGGCCTATGCCAGTGGCATGTGAAAAGCACTTTTCATGTGTTGGGCCTCACGGAGTCAGTGACGAATGACTGAGACCTTTGGCATTAATTCAAAGCAATGTGCATAAAGAAGAATTAGATTTGGTAGATTAATCTGAATGCTAAATGGCTAATCTATCACCTGATTTAAAACTACATGGTATTTTGGGTGTCTTTAGCAGAGTCCAATTTATTGCAAGTGTTTGGGTCAAGTCCTCTGCCTTCCTTCCTATCAGTCACAGAAGCTCTGTAAAGTTTCATAGGCACTGTCTTATCTCCTGACTAAAAGATTAAAAAGAAATTGCTAATGCCTTTCATAAAGGTATGAGCATCATGCAATCCTATTGCTCTGTCTATAATTCAAGTATCTTTAGCTTATCTCGTCATCGTCGTTGTCATCATCATCATCATCATATGTCTGTTTTCCATGCTGGCATGGGTTGAATGGTTTGACAGAAGCTGGTAAGGCCAGGGACTGCACCAGGCTCCAGTGTTTGTTCTGGCATAGTTTCTATGGTTGGATGCCCTTCCTGATGCCACCCACTTTACAAAGTGTACTGGGAGCTTTTTACTTAGCATTAGCACCAGTACTTTTTATGTGGCACCATAACCAGTGCTTTTTATATGGCACCGTAACCAGTACTTTTTATGTGGCACCGTAACCAGTGTTTTCTACTTGGCACCAGCATCATTGCTTATTATAAATGTGATCACTGTAAAATAGGAGTAAATCTAGTTATTAGAGTTGATAACTTAATTTTGATTCTTGGTTGTAGTCATTATTTAATTCTCTTGCTTCTTTCAACCCATTTGATACCAACCTGTTTAAAAACTGTCCCTAGTTTTGGGTGTAAATTCTCTGTTTTGAAAGGATTTACATTAAAACCTATCATAATTTCATGGTAATTTATGTTAACTGTGCATCTTCTCTATAGGAAGGTGCTTGTGTATGCCCTATCATACTTCAGCCTCTCAGCACCTTGTATAAAGGTCTCCCCTCCACTCCCTTTTTTATTTTTTATCATTTCCATTCTTTTTTTGGTTTTGCAGTTTGGCAACCTCACTGGTGTCAGTGGCATAAAAAAACACTCGGTGAACACTATAAGGTGGTTGGAGAAGGGCAT
This sequence comes from Octopus sinensis, assembly GCF_006345805.1. NCBI lineage: Eukaryota > Metazoa > Mollusca > Cephalopoda > Octopoda > Octopodidae > Octopus > Octopus sinensis. The sequence goes on from NC_042999.1 coordinate 148,956,361, forward strand.
TCAACTATAGAAACCAAAGCTGACACTGGAGTTTGGCATGTCCCTGTGGCTTGCCAGATCCTGTGAAACTGTCCAACTCATGGAGGATGGTGATGAGGATTTTACTAAATTCTTTGTTATTTTCACAATTAATTGAAACAAAGGTGGTGTATTTTGCCTTTGTGCTATGTCACATGCATTTCACAGTTTTATTTAACTGGCATTCTGTTGGTTATGATGACGAGGGTTCCATTTGATCTGATCAACGGAACAGCTTTCTTTTGAAATTAATGTGCAAGTGGCTGAGGACTCCACAGATACGTGTAGCCATATAGTTTTCAGGGAGATTCATTGTGAGATAAATAAAGTGTTGTGCTTAAGGACACAATACACTGCCATGAATTGAACTTACAACCTTGCAATCATGAGCCAAATACTCTAAAGATTTCTGCATTGTACCTTATGTAAGAAACAACTACATTAGAGTAGAAATCTCAAGATTTACAAGAATAAAATTTTTCAAGTCATTTTGTTGTCTTTTTGAGCATCACCTGACAAGCCTCAGTTTGTTTCACTGGAAATAGGTACCATTTTCACATTGTTTGTATAGCGTTAGTAATATTCTGCTTCAACAATTCCTGCTCATTCACCCTCCCAGCTCTCAGCTAATTCAGGTGGTAGGCTTAATACAGTTCCTTGTTTAACACCATTATTGGTCTTTGGATGCCTTCAACAGAGTTTAGTTTGTTGCCAGCATTCAAGTCAAGACTAAGTTTTTCCTGCAAATCAACCATGACAACCTCACCAGTCTTGATGGTCAAAGTTTATGGGTAGCCACTGACCCTCTTATTCCGTGTTTCTGCTATTCATTCTTCCTCTTTTTCCGAGTTAACCTTGATGGATTGTTTTTTGTTGGAGCAATTGTTCTTACATTCACTCAGCCATGGAAAGAATGAAACTTATATTAATAATTAGGCAATCACTCAACTGCGATGTAACAATGAATCCTATATCATAGATTTAGGAATCACACCACCTTTGATAATTAGACAGTCCAGAACTAGCAGTGCCTTTCTTAGTGGCACACTACATTTACTATAACAAGGAATAAACCTATGACCAAGTGCTTGGTAGTCCTGCAGTTTAATCTCAGTCATTACACCTCCTCATCATCATTTAATGTCCTTGTTCCATGCTAGCATGGGTTGGATGATTTGACAGAAACCATTGGACCCAATGCCTGCATTGTGTTCCAATGTCTGCTTGACATGGTTTCTACAGTTGAATGCCCTGTCCTAATACCAATCACTTTAGAGCAGTAGTTCCCAAAGTGGGCAGTATTGATCCCCTGGGGGTAGTGGAAAGATCCATGGGGAGATTGAAGAAAAGTGGGATGATAATGGGGTGGCCAAAATGGGGTGATAGATGTAAAAAAAAAAAATAATAGGTTAATTAGGTTTAAGTTTTCTTTGTGAAATACAGTTGTTTTGAATTTGCTGTAGAAAGTGGTCTATATTTGTAGTGGGGAGTGTTAAGGGGTCACTAGGAATATGGCCTGGGTGCCAAGTGGGCAGCAGCCTGAAAATGTTGGGGAACTATTTGTTGCTTTAGAATGTAAACTAGGTGCATTTTTTGTGCCACTAGCTCTAATGAAGTTGCCATGCAACTTTCAACATCATGCCAACCCCCTAAGTAGGGAAGGGGCATATTTCTTAAGATTTCTTTAAAATGTAACTGGTTTATATATTGCTTAAAGAAAAACAATTTTTTTTTTGTAGAAGCGACTGTATTAGAACCAGAAGCAGAATCCAAGTAAGTGTGGTCTGTAAGAATTTTTTTATTGTTTTCATTTTGTTAACAGTTACACCAAGGCCAAATTTGCCTTTCCTCTTTTTGAAGTCAATGATGAAATAAGTACTGGTTAAGCACTAGGGTCAATGTAATCCTCTAGCCCCTCTCTCCCAAATTTCAGGCCTTGTACCAATCGTAGAAAAGATGATTATTATTATTATTATTATTATTATTAGTGGTGGCGGCGGGGGTGGGGGAGGATTAGCAGAATAGTTGGAGCATCAGAATTGAAAAACTTTGCCGTTCATCCTTTCGGGGTTGATAAAATAAGTACCAGTTGAGCGCTGGGGTTGATGTAATCGACTTACACCTGAACTTGCTGGCCTTGTGCCAAAATTTGAAACCTGTTATTATTTATTATTGGTGGTTTAATAGAATTGTTAATGTCAAAATTGGAAAAATTAAAAGCCTTATGATATTTGGCACTTTACATTCTAGGAAGGAGGTGTCAATGTAATCAACTACCCCCCCCCCACCAAAAAAGTTTTCTGGCCTTGTACCTTTATTAGAAACAATTATTATAGTTTATGGCTTTAATATATAGCAGTGTGATTCTCCTAAAATACATCATTAATCAAGCTTATTCGATTGAGAAATAATTGAAATAAAAGTGAATTATGTTATCAAACTCTATTTTTTTAGAATCAGTGAATTGATGAAAGAAGTCACCTTACAGACTTGTCGAGAATCACGAAGGAAGCTGATGATAGAAAGGTGAGCTTTACTCTTAAAATTACCTTTCAAGGTTATGTTTTGTCTTTTATCATTGTTGTTGATCTCGCCTCCCTGCAGGACATTATTGAGCTTGATTTGAAAGAAATTTGACTGTTATTTGTATTGACTGTATACTAACTTGCAAAGGCGGCAAGCTGGCAGAATTGTTAGCACACCAGGTGAAATGCTTTGTGGTATTTCATGCTGGGCGAAATGCCAAGCGGTATTTCGTCTGCGTTACGTTGTGAGTTCAAATTCCGCCGAGGTTGACTTTGCCTTTCATCCTTTCGGGGTCGATAAATTAAGTACCAGTTACGCACTGGGGTCGATGTAATTGACTTAATACCTATGTCTGTCCTTGTTTGTCCCCTCTATGTTTAGCCCCTTGTGGGTAATAAAGAAATAGGTATTTCATCTGTCTTTACATTCTGAGTTCAAATTCTGCCAAGGTCCACTTTGTCTCTCATCCTTTCAGGGTTGATTAAATAAGTACCAGTTATGCACTGGGGGTTGATGTAATCAACTTAATCCCCTCCCACAAGCTGCCCTTGTGGCAAAATTTTATAATCATTATTACTAACTTGCAAGTCGAGTGACTGTAAAAAGATTCTTTATTGGTTCATATTACTGTTTTGTTGTTTTCTGTTTATGCAACTCTCTTCTATATTAGTTACTGACATCCATCTCTCTTTCATCATCATTGTTTAATGCTGGCATGGGTTGGACGGTTTGACTGAGGTCTGGTGAGCCAGCGGCTGCACCAGGCTCCAATCTGATCTGGCAATGTTTCTACAGCTCACTACTTACTCTCTATCTTAATACCTCCCAAATTCTCTTTCTAATACACTTACTTCCTCTCAAAATCATTCTATCTTTAATCTCCTTTCTGTCAACACCTCAAATATAAAATTCTTCCCTGAAGATGGAGGCTGGTATTATCTGATGATAGAATCAATTTACAGTCATTATTTTGGGCCACCAAACCCCAAGAAACAGCTGTTGGACTTGTAATACTCTTTTCCAACCCTTTTAATTCCTATCTTTTCTAGTCTAGCATGGATAACAGATGTTAAATGATGATAATGAGGATTTAACTTGTATTTTTCAGAGTGCAAATTGGTCAGGTATTGATTGAAAATCTCTTTGAGAAAGATGAATCCACTGATGTCAAAGTTAGGTAAGCTTGAAATATATTTGTTTGAATAAATGCACATTTGTTTTCTTTCTCTCCCTCTCTTTTCATAAATATATTTTATGATGAATTTAATACTTTTTAAAACAAATGTTTATAATATTCATTTGTTGTCTTTGTAGCAAAGAATTAGAATCAGTTTTGGAAAAACAACGTAAACTATCAGTAGATATTCTGAAAAAACATAAGGTAATTTTCTTTTGCTTTTGTTTTGTTTTCACTTCTGGATTTTTTTTCTTCAGGTGTTTCTACTGTCATCATCTTCATCATTTAAAAAGTCTGTTTTCCATGTTGGCATGGGTTGGACGGTTTGGCAGGACCTGGCCAGCTGGAGAGCTGCATCAGGCTCCAATTGTTTGTTTTGGCTGGATGCCCTTCCTAATGCCAACCACTTTTAATGAGTGTACTCTTTCACTTGTTTCAGTCATGTGACTGTGGCCATGCTGAAGCACCACCTTTAGTCAAGCAAATCGACCCCAGGACTTATTCTTTGTAAGCCTAGTACTTATTCTATCAGTCTCTTTTGCCGACCCGCTAAGTTACGGGGACGTAAACACACCATCATCAGTTGTCAAGCAATGTTGCGGGGACAAACACAAACACACATATATATACATATATACGATGGGATTCTTTCAGTTTCCCACTTTTTGTGTGGGACCAGCTTGGGTGCCTTTTACATGGCACCAGCACAGGTGCTTTTTATGTGGCACCAGCATAGTAACTATCTGTTTTCAGGAAGCATAAATTATGTTTTGTTGCAGTGTAGATATCCATTTTTATATTCTTGGCCAAGTTGTTCTTTATTAATTGCAATCTAGAATGAATCTTGCTTTTTTTTTATACCAGACGTTTGTGATTTGTTTTTCTGATGAACTACTATTTTACTGACATTAACAGCATTCTGGAATATCATTGCTGGTAAAACAAGTCTCAATCAAAATAATTGGGCTGATTTAATTGATGGGAGCCCTCTTTTAAAAATGCGTGGCCTGGGGTGTATCAAATAGTTGAAGGAACTAAATGCTGTTTCCCTTACTCTCAAAGACGTGCAGGAGCACCTTTGCAGGTGTCATGCAAAAAAGCACAGTACACTCTATAAAGTGGTAGGCATTAGGAAGGGTACATATTATCATCATCATACATCTGTTGTCCACGCTGACATGGGTTCGACGGTTTGACTGGGTTGGCATGCTGCATCAGACTCCTATCTGATTTTGTATGGTTTTCTATGGCCAGATGCCCTTCCTAACACCAACCACTCTGAGAGTGTAATGGGTGCTTTTACATGTCACTGGCACTGGGGTGCGTTTGTATATATATACATAGAGAAATATGCCATTATTAATAATAATGATATAAGTAGCCAAAGCATGAACCGAACAGGCAAGTTTAAAAATGTAAAGGTACTTTAAAATACCAACTTTGCTATAAATAGGAGTGAAATATACTCCGATGAGTATCCAGCCTTAGAAACCATGCCAAAACAGACATTTAGAGCCTGGGTAGCTCTCCAACTGGTCAGCTTCTGTCAAACCGTCCAGCCCATGCCAGCATGGGAAATAGACATATGAGGACTGTATTTGAGAAAGGCACCAACATCCACTTTGTTGCAAGCTTTTGGGTCAGTTTGTAGAAACTTCTCTCCCTTCAACCAATCTCGGAAACTTTGTAATGGTTCATAGACACTACAATCCTCTGCTGACAAAATTAAAAAAACAAAAACAAAAACCCTTGCCAAGTTAGCTATTTCATACTGCCACCTGCACACTCACCATTATTCTTCTTGTCACCCATACTGTGTTCCACTGCCCAGGTCCTTGACTGACCATTATTTCTTTCCTCAGTCCCATTGTATGACAGCTTGACAGAATTCTTTTCCATTCCACAATTTTTTCTGTAAACATCAACCTTAATCAGTTTCAGATTAAGCTTAAACAAATCCTGTTATGGTGATTGATAAGCTGGACTATTAATCTAATGGAGATATTTAATGTTTTACTGTATTATTGTTTCTTAAGAAACTATATCAGAATACATAGTCCACTTATCTGTAAATGGGTGACCCGGTGATGGATTGGTGTTCCATTCAGTGGAAATGTTGGCCTGCCCTGTAAGGAAGTACATTGTGATCAGCTGTGTATAACAATATGTGGTAGTTTGGTTGATATATGAATATACTCAATCTTGATCGAATTCAAAAATTACTTTAAATTCAGTTATCACTATGGTAACTGAATTCATTCAACTGATTGTTTCAGCCAAGCTCTGTTTTTCATGCTGTTTTCTGTTTTCCCCCCCAGCAAACTGTTTTTTTGTTTTCTTTCCCAACCTTGCTGTTTCTCATGCTGTTTTCCAGCCAAGCTTTTTTTTATGCTGCCTTTTCCTGGTTTATTTAAAGCCAAGTTGTTTTTCATGCTGTTTTCTGTTTTTTCAGCCAATAGTTGCTTTTATGTTTTTTAAGCAAACTGTTTTCATGCTGTTTTTCTGTTTTCTTTCCCAACCTAGCTGTTTCTCATGTTGTTTTTATGCTGTTTTTCTGTTTTTTCAGCCAAGCTCTGTTTTTCATGCTTCTTTATTGTTGTTGTGTTAAAATATGGTGTACCCAATAATATTGTATTTAGTTTATTATGCAATGGAATTGAATAAGATTTCTGAATAATATTTAAATGACATATTTTTACAGGCACTGACTAACATTCAGTCTAAAGTCGATCAAATGAAAGTTGAGAACTTAAGTAAGTGAACTATTTTTTTTAAATCTTGATTCTGGCTGTAACTATGCATCAAACGTAAATTAAACCAATAGTACATTGGGAAAAATAATCTAGAATTTATATTTATTAGTGCAAAGGAAACAAGCTGGCAGAATCGTTAGCACACCAGGCAAAATGGTTAGTGACATTTTGTCCATCTTTACATTCTGAGTTCAAATGCTGATGTCGACTTTGCCTTTCATTCGTTTGGGGTCAATAAAATAAGTACCAGTTATACACTAGAGTTGATGTAATAGACTTACTCACTCCCCTGAAATTGCTGGCCTTGTGTCAAAATTTGAAACCAGTATTTAGCAGTGTTCCTCAAAGATTTTATTTTAAAATACATTTAAATAATCTTTGATCTTATAATAAAATACAGATAGGTTTTACTGTTTCAAGTCTACCCACAGATTAAGTGTTCCAAACATGACTATCCAGTCTTTCTTTTCAGGTATTGTACATTTTGTGCTACACTACTTAATGTACTTTTAGATAACTGTTTTTCAAGAGACTAGGGTGTCATCGTTTAATCTCCGCCTTCCATGCTGGCTTGAGTTGGACAATTTGACAGGAGCTGGCTAGACAGAAGACTACACCAAACTTCTGTGTCTGTTTTGGCAGGGTTGTTATAGTTGGATGCCTTTTCTAACACCATCCACACACAGAGTGGGCTGAGTGTTTCTTATGTGGCACAAGCACAGGCGAGGTCAGTTTTGGCATGATTTTTATAGCTGGCAAATGCCAGCCACTTTACAGTGTCAACTGTAATTTAAGGAAACTTTGGTTGCTATTTCTTGCAGGTCTAGTTATTACATAATGGATCCCTAGACATTGCAGTTGTTCCATCTTGCTGTAGAAAAATCTGCCTCAAAGACCTAAAGACATCATGGATGATGATATCTATAGGTGTTCGGGTCTCTTTGTCTTGACATCATGTGATGGTTGTCATATATGGGGTGTCCATTATTTCCAATCTTTTGTGAAAACATTTCCAGCCTTGGGGAAGTATTATGCTGCATAGTTTTGTGTTTATGATTCCACTAATTGGCAGAAATATCTCTTATTTTCCACTGTAAATGAAACCCTGTGGGTGCCTGCTTTTATATGTTCCAGGGATAGGGTATAGTCAGATGAATTTGTACTTGCTACGGTATTCTTAGAGATTAAGAATAACTGATTTAAAATTTTGCTTAAATATAGGCACAAAGGTAGCTGTGTGGAATCTTGGGCAAGTGTCTTCTATGGCCATAGGCTGACCAAAACCCTGCGAGGGGATTTGGTAGACAAAAACTGAAAAAAGCCCGTTGTGTGTATGTATGTATGTATATTTATATATGTGTGTGTGTGTCTTTGTCCTCCACTGCTTGACAACCAATGTTGGTGTATTTATGTCCCTGTAACGAAGTGGTTCAGCAAAAGAGATCAATGTAATAAGTATCAGCTTTAAAGTATTGGGGTTGATAAACAGGGTTCATCTTTTTTCTAGAAACAAACTGCAGTACTTGCACTCACTGCTTGTCAACATTGTGGTGCTGTCACTGGTCACAGCAACAAGTTGTCTATTCTAATAACTTGTTAAGTTGTTATTTATATATTAGTAGATGGCTCCAATGCCGGTGGCATGTAAAAAGCACTATCTGAATGTGATTGATGCCAGGCCTACCTGACTGGCTCCTGTGCCGGTGGCATGTAAAAAGCATCCACTACACTCTTGGAGTGGTTGGCATCCAGCTGCAGAAACATTGCCAGATCAGATTGGAGCCTGGTGCAGCTGCTGGCTTTCTAGACCTCAGTCGAACTGTCCAACTCATGCCAGCATGGAAAAGGGACGTTAAACGATGATGAGGTTAGGGGTTGATTCATTTGACTAAAATTCTTCAAGGTGGTGCCCCAGCATGGCCACAGTCTAATGACGGAAACAAATAAAAAAATAAAATGTAAATGCAGTTTTCAATAAATGCCCTTCTTTTTCCTTCAGGAAACATTGCTCAGAATCGTGAATTAATGATCTTTCTGGAACCAACAAATCAAAATCTAAAAACTGTTGTTGAGAAATACAATACAAAATCACAAGAGAGCAGGTAATTAGACTTTGTTATGTAAACATATTTGTTTTGTTGGATTTTTACCCTTTGAACGACAGATCAAGACATTAATTTTTTGTAACTAAACACTTTCGAACTTTGGACACTGGTAGAATGTGTCATATAAAACATCTTTTACTCTTAGTGTTATTGAGAAAAGTTTGTATTTTCAAAGTTATTTCATGTTAAAGTTGTCGTATTTCGGTAATTTCAACCGATCAATGACATGTATTCAGCTGAATAAAATTACTGCCGTTATTTGTCAACAACTTCCAGCGGTGTATATTTTGTTTGTCACTGTTATTTATGACATATTTCATCTCAGTTACGTTTGTATGAATAAATGAGTGTATCTGAAGCATGTTTACTTCATGGCACCACCATAATCGTTCGTCCATTTCTACTGCTTTTAGTTTGTTTTTTTTTTCCTGTTTTTCAGCTACTATTTTTAGAATGACTCTTTTGCCCCCCTCCCCCTCCAATTTCATCATTTTTCACTTTTTTTCATAACTTTAACCCTAAAACCCTAAAGCTAAAACCAGTACAAACGATGTCATAAATATCAATGACAAACGAAATATACACCGCCGATAGTTGTTATTGACAAACAACGACAGTAATTTTATTCAGCTGAATAAACGTCATTGATTGGTTGAAATTACTGAAATAAGACAAGTTTAACACAAAATAACTTCGTAAATATAAACTTTTCTCAACAACACTAAAACAGTAAAAGATGTTTTAAATGACACATTCTACCAGTGTCCGAAGTTTGAAAGTGTTTTGTTACAAAAAATTAATTTCTCGATCTACAGTTCAAAGGGAAAAGATCCGTTTTGTTACCTATATCTGCTTAATAAAAAACTAAAACGATTGATTCAAAATTTCAGGTTTCTGGAAGATTTAGCCAAACTAAAGAAAGAGAACAGGGCTTTCCAATATATTCTCCAAAGCTTAATTGCAGGAAGCAGTACTGATTGGGCAGCTGATCCAGAATTACTTTCTATTATGTTAAGGGCTGGTAAAGAGCTTTGACTAGAGAAAAAGACAGTAAAGCAAATTATTAATTAATGAAAAAAATTTGAAATTTTTAACGAAAAGATTTTATTTGGTTACATTTTGAGCCCATTATGGGCTAAACTGTACACCAGGATTGTTGGATAATCTACTGGTATGGTCCAATATTCTACAATACCGTTGATATCCTAAGGGGATTGAGATCTTTGGTTTGTGGTAGCAGTGATGAGGATATTCCTGGAGGGATGACTGAAAACTCATTCAACTAAAAATTCATAACTCATTCAAAGTTGTTTTTAAAATAAAAATGTAATTAAAATTCAAATTTAAATATATATTTTTGCTATAATATAAAAAAAAAAGGATTTTGTCTTTAAATAAATGTTCACAGTGTGAGATGACAAGAGTTGAGTTTTGATCTCCAGTGAGCGCGAAATTTGATATCTGTGCCTAAACCATTGATTGCAGAATATATCACAGTTCGGGATGAGTTATCATAGCCTGAAATAAAATATTTAAAAAATTTCAATTCACAGGATTACACCAAGATTTAAACAGTAAATTACATTTGGTCTTCAAGACAGCCTAATCATCTTGAGAGAGTTATTATGTACTGTTACTATTTCACTTCTTTATTTTATTAGTCAATTTGTTAACCAATTGACTAATCGTTTGATTAGTCATTTGGTTGATCAATTTATCAGTTAGGTTTGTGAAAAGTCCTTTCTGTTTGACAGATAGACCTGAAAAAGAACTGGAATAGAGGGCTTGTCTGGCAATGAAAGGACACTGACAAACATAAATGACTGATCAATTAACCAAATGATTGATCAATTAGTTAATTGGATAAGTAGTTAACCGACTGACAAATGTGAAATGAGAAAGTAAATAGAACCAGTGTGTGTTTTATGCTGGCATTATGACCTTTGCAAGATGCATAAAATGTTTCAAACACATGAGTTCACACCAAGAATCTTGCAAACCAAATACAAAAATGGAGTGTGTGTGTATATATATATATATACATACACTAGTTGCCATGATAGATCGTTAGCCACTACACACATTTTTTTCTCTCCTTGTTTTTTCTGTGTCCCTTTCTGTAGAAGAGCGTAGGCTCGAAACATAAAAGACTTTTTCTATTCCTGAGCGTTATACTAATACATCTGTTTGTTTTGTACACCATCTGTCTTCGTCTTTTGTTTTTTTTGTAAACTCTTCCTATATATATATAAAGATTCATTAAATTCATATGATCAGTCACATTTCTGAAGATTCAGTATTATAATGAAACTTGTGTACCATTATTGGTAATGGGTTTATATGAATATTTCAGGAGTTCTTGCTCCTTCTTGAGTACCACGTCCAATCCATTAACCATCCATGTACACATTCCTTAAACAGCCACTAAGTTTAGCAGTGTAACACTATTAGACAATTTGCATATCAGACACATTCCTGGCAAATGGTATGTACATATTAATTGCTGGTAAGGACATCATATTCCATTTTGAAACCATAATATACTACCAAGTATATCAAAGTATATATAAGTCAGTACTGTGGAGGCGCAATGGCCCAGTGGTTAGGGTAGCGGACTCGTGGACATAGGATCGCAGTTTCGATTCCCAGACCAAGCGTTGTGAGTGTTTATTGAGCAAAAACACCTAAGCTCCACGCGGCTCCAGCAGTGGGTAGTGGCAATTCCTGCTGTACTCTTTCGCCACAACTTTCTCTCACACTTCTGTTGGCCCGCTCACTTAGCCAGCGTGGTGGCGTTGTCTGAAGGCTAAAACAATGTGAAGCGCATTGTGACTAGCGATGCGTAGCAACATCTGATAGCCTGATCGGTCATGATATGTCAGTACCATGCTCTACATTTTGGGTTAGCCTTGAAATTCAGTACTTTTAAGTTACATCAACAGATTTTCTATAGAATTTAGAGCCAGCATTTGAAGTCATGTTTTGTATATGAATCATCACCATCATTGTTTAACATCTGTTTTCCATGCTGGTATGGATTGGACGGTTTGACTGAGGACTGGGAGGCTCCAATCTGATCAGGCAGTGTTTCTACAGCTGGATGCCCTTCCTAACACCAACTCCGAGAGTGTAGCAGGTGCCTTCTTTACATGCCACTGGCATGAGTGCCAGTCAAGCGGCACTGGCATCAGTCGCACTCAAATGGTGCCTTTTATGTGCCACTGGTACAGGAGCCAGTCAGGTTGCACTGGCATTGACCATGTTTGAATGGTGCTTTTTATGTGTCACTGGCACGGGAGCCAGTCGGGCGGCACTGGCATGAACCATGCTTGAATAGTGCTTTTTGGGTGCCAGTCAGGTGGCACTGGCATTGGCCACAACTACGATTTCACTTGGCTCAACAGGTCTTCTCAAGCACAGCATATTGCCTGACGGTTGAAATGCCTATGTAATCAATGGTTAAGATGGAAAAGTAGGTGGCTATGAATTCTACATTTGCTACATTGGATTTCCTTCAGCTTCATGAAAAAAAAAATCCAAACTTTTACCATTTTAATAAAACAGCAGCTTGTTTATAGACTAAGATTACTTACCAACCATTTGAGGGGTTCTGAATCTCCCTGTAATATACATTTAACCAAAGTAAAAATCCCAATTTCCTGATTAACACTTTCTTTTATGTGTTCATTCTCTTTCCACTGAAGTCGCAGCATTGGGAGTCTTTTCCTTTTGAATGCAGTGTGACTATGAAGATCCAGTTTCTGCAATACAAATCAAAATATTTTTAGATATCCAAAAAGGATTGTTGTGGTGGGAGTAAAAATGTGGAGGACCTCAATCTAATTGTTAAGCATAACGTATTGCTATTATTGGTTTAAAATTTTTGGGACAAAGTCAGGGCAGTGGGTAAGTTGATTACACTGACCCCCGTACATAACTGGTACTTATTTTAGTGACCCTCGAAAGGATGAAAGGCAAAGTCGATCTTTGTAGGATTTGATCTCAGAGCGTGAAGATGAAATGCCACTAAGCATTTTGCCCTACTTATTGCCATTATTAATTAGCATTAATTAAACAGGTTTTGAATTGATTTTGGACAGTAACATAAGTTGAACTAAAACGTTTTAAACTGATTCATCTGCTTATATTATATTAATTTCTTATTATCAATGCCATATTTTCCCCTTTTATTTTGCTAAAAGGGGCTCTATCCTTGCACTACCAATGAGGTTGTTTAACCCCAGGTCACACCTGATTGATAAAAATTATTTCAATCATAACCATCCTAGCATTCTGTGGACCTACATCAGCTGATGTCCTTCCTTTAAGATGACAGGCTGGGTGATTAGGGAAAAGTTTTTTCTTTTCATTTACCATGTTTCTGTTGAAATACATTGATTTGTTTAGAATTAATTTTGAAAATAAAGAATTCAGTTAAAAAAAAAACTTTTTCATTATTATATTGGTGCTTGGAACATAATTTAACATGAAACTTTCGGTGGACGGGTTTAATTTAGATTACTTTTAAACTATAACTTACATTGCAGTAGACTCTTTTAACAACTCCAAGCCTGAGAATGTATACATCAAATGAATGGTCAAGGATAGCCATTACCATTCCTTTCTCATATAAAGGACCACTTGCCTGAAACATAGAACATTAATCAAATTAACAAGAAAGCAGTTGCAAGTAAGTTAAACAAAATGAGATTCTTTTCAAAAGAGAAATATGACTGCCATGTATATTTCCATCTACTGTCATGTTAAATGCAGTTGAGATCAGTCTAACCCTTTCGTTACCAACCTGGCTGAAACTGGCTTTCTCTAGTAAATATGTTTTGTTTTCAAAAGTTTTGAATTAAAATCTTCCATTAAACCTTAATCACAATTTATGTTCCTAACATCAGCTTAATTATAACTAAGTTATTTTACTAAATTCTTTGTTATATTTAAAATTAATTGAAAGAAACACATAACATCTCAAAATAAATATGGTAACAAAAGGGTTAAAATATATAATAGAGAAACAATTCTTAACCCTTTTGATACCAAGCCAGCTGAAACTGCCTTTGGCTCTGTAGTACAAATGCCTTGTTTTCAAAAGTTTTGAATTAAAATCTTCCACTAAACCTTAATCACAATTTATGTTCCTAACATCAGCTTAATTATAACTAAGTTATTTTACTAAATTCTTTGTTGTATTTAAAATTAATTGAAAGAAACAGAGCATCTCAAAATGAATACAGTAACAAAAGGGTTAATGCGATAGTTTAACCTACCGTTGTTGTCAGCCTTATTATACCAATCAATATTCACTAACATCATAGTCTATTTAGTATTTGTTTGGATTGTTCTTGGGAAAATGTCAACCAGATGGTAACTAAGGAATCTCCTTTATCACATTTCCTAGCACACTACAAATAAAGCTAGTATTATAGTTTTATCCATTTATTAACATCTCAACAAAGTGGTTTCATAATATCAACAAAGATATTTTTTCGCTGTTATTTCTTTTTAATATCTGCATTGTCCAGTAACCTGCTGCTTACTGATAGATTCTTCTTGTTCTTTGGTTAGGGGTGGAGTGTTTGAGATTGCTTAGAGAAAACAGATTTGATATTAACACAAAATAATCACTTGTAATGTTAGCATGAGACCACAATTTTGAGGCTGGAGTGGACAGAGGTAAGCTCAGCTGATTCAGTTGACCCCAAGTATTTGACTGCTATTTTTATTTTATCTCCCCAAAAGGAAGAAAAGGAAAGTTGATCTTGGTAGGATTTGAACTCAGAATGTAAAAAACCAAAAGAAATAGTACAAGACATTTTGTCTGATTCTGCAATAATAATAATCAGAATCTCGATCAAAATGGAAATTGCAGTTGTGGCCGATGCCAGTGCTGCCTGACTGGTTCCCATGTTGGTGGCATGCAATAAGCACCATTTATGTGTGGGTCAATGCCAGTGCTACTTGACTGGCTCCCTGTGCCAGTGGAATGTAAAAAGCACCATCCAAATGTGGCTGATGCCAGTGCCACCTGACTGGCTCCCGTCTTGTTCGTACATAAAAAGTACCCACTACACTCTTGGAGTGGTTGGCATTGGGAAGGGCATCCAGCTGTAGAAACCTTGCCTGATCAAATCGGAACCTGGTGCAGCCTCCTGGCTTGCCAGTCCCCAGTCAAACCGTCCAACCCATGCCAGCATGGAAAACGGACATTAAACGATGGTGATGATGATTGTATAGCACAGGTGAGCTCTGATCAAACCAAATCATGGTATTTAACCCTTTCAATACCAACCCGGCTGAAACCGCCTTAGCCCTGTAGTACAAATGTCTTGTTTTCATAAGTTTTGAATTAAAGTCTCCCACCAAACCTGTAGCTTAATGAGAACTAAGTTATTTTACTAAATTCTTTGTTATATTTAAAATTAATTGAACAAAACACAGAATGTCTCAAAATAAATATGGTAACGAATGGGTTAAGTAGCTAACCAAACATCTAGACATGACCCCCCACTTCCCAGTTATACAATATTCTCCAGTTTTTTCCTAATCATATAATACTTTCTCCACCTAACTGAGAACCATATTGCACACTCTGATGCTCAGTGTTGAATTGTTTGGGGTACAGTGCAATAGTTTGGACAAGTTGCAATCCCTTCGTCCAGTCAATATATTTGCTCATTCTGGTGGTGGTCACAGCAGAGGGGAGCAGCAAAGTGGACTGAGCTGGAGTGTGGCAGTAGCTGTTTCCCTGCACTTGCTGGTGGTAGTTATCTCAGCACAGTGTTTAACCATTTAGCATCCAGATTACTCTATCATCATCATCATCATCGTTTAACGTCCGCTTTCCATGCTAGCATGGGTTGGACGAATGACTGAGGGCTGGCGAACCAGATGGCTGCACCAGGCTTCAATCTTGATCTGGCAGAGTTTCTACAGTTGGATGCCCTTCCTAACGCCAACCACTCCGAGAGTGTAGTGGGTGCTTTTATGTGCCAATCAGGCGGTACTGGCAACGACCTCGCTCGAATCTGAATCTTTTACACATGCCAGCGGCACAGGTGCCAGTAAGGCGATGCTGGTAATGATCACGCTCGAATGGTGACTTTTCGTGGGCCAGATAGCTGCTGCGGCAACGATCACGCTCGGATGGTGCTCTTTAAGGCGACGCTGGTAACTCTATCAACTGTAATATTGTTTTGAATTGATCCTGTTGTAACTTCAAAATTTCAATGATATCATTGTTTTTACAATGACATCGCAGGGTAGGCGTGAGAGGCTGGATCTGGCTAATTTGAACATAAAACAGGCAGAATATTATGGCCAGTTTAAATGCTGAAGAGTTAAGGCCTTATTTGAATGTTTTCTTGATGGTAGATGTTGAAACCAAATTTACTGAAATGAAAAATTATAAATAACTCCTTAGCTTCTCATATACAGAAGTTTCTCATGAAATGATTATAAAGAAATAAAAATATGTGGCAACTAAATGGCTAATCTGATGAATATTTGAAGAACTTACCTGAATAAAGGCAGCAAGGAAAATTTCACAGCTTAGCTCCTGTGCACGTTTTGAAGCAGTTTTCTTATCGTTACAGTGCTGTGCTTGTTTTTCCATCTCTCTCTCAGTTTGTTGAATAGGTGGTGTGTATCCTATACAATAAATAATATGTGTAAATAACTCACAACATTATATTATAGGGTAATATTAGAGCTGGAATAGGCTTAGATGTGGACATTGACAGAGTTAAAAGAAGCATACATGTGTATGCACACATTTAGAAATAAAGAGCCTGGTTTTACCAATATTACCCTTTTGTCCTATATACACATACATCTTACATCTACAATCATTACACCACTCACATGCTTCTAAGTAATCACTAGATTTGCTAGAAATAGCAGCTCAATCTCCCTTAAATTGCATCTCACTATTTTAAAGCAAGAACACATTAGATAATGCAGTCCTAGATGTCTTGAAAAAAAACAAAACAAAAAAGAAAAATAGGTGGAATGGTCATGGTTGGAATGCCTTTAATCATAGGTCTGTTTAACCCTTTCGTTACTGTATTTATTTTGAGATGCTCTGTGTTTCTTCCAATTACTTTAAATATAACAAAGAATTTAGTAAAATAACTTACTTATCATTCAGCTAGTGTTAGGAACATAAATTGTGACTAAGGTTTGGTGGAAGATTTTAATTCAAAACTTATGAAAACAAGACATTTGTACTACAGAACCAAAGCCGGTTTCAGCCAGGTTTGTAACGAAAGGGTTAATTAAGGTTGACCTGGATTAAATAACCATGACACGAACACAAAACAATCCAACCAAATTTCCCTCAAAATCCACCCTATCATCAACTTAAAAACAAAGATAATGTTCAAATCACATTAAGCTTAGATAAACGGTCTGAAAAAAAAATGACAGGATGGTCACATCTGGAAAAAATTTGACCATTGACTGGCTGAATCAAGGTTTGCATAGAGGTAAACAGCAACATACATTTACAGATATTCTCAGTTTGTAGAGTAGGGAAAAAATGCAATCTTACCAAGGGCAGCAGCTAACAATCTGTGCACAATGACATCAGCGTATCGTCGAATGGGTGATGTGAAGTGAGTATAGAGAGGTACGTTGAGAGCATAATGTCGATATTCATTCTTGTCAGATATTGTTCCAGAACAGAAGTATTGAGCCAGCTTCAAAAGTGAGAGTGAAGAGATACATGGCCATTATTATTAACAACAACAAAAACAGTAATTCTAATTTTAGGGATGGGGACAAGTCAATTACATTGATCTCGGTACTTAATTGGTACTTTATCTTAGTGATCCTGAAAGGATAAAAGGCAAAGTCAACCTTGGTGGAATTTGAAATCAGAATGTAAAGAACCAGAGGAAATGCTGCTAAGCATTGTGTCCTAAAGTGCTACTGATTTTGGCAGCTCACTCTAGCTACTTTGTATAATAATAATAATAATAATAATAATCTCTTCTACTGGAAGCACAAGGCCTCAAATTTGGGGGAAGGAATTAAGTCGATTACATCAACCCCAGTGTGTAACTGGTACTTCTTTAATCGACCCCGAAAGGATGAGAGGCAAAGTCGACCTTGGTGGAATTTGATCTCAGAACGTTGCAGCAAATGAAATACCACAAAGCATTTTGCCCAGCATGCTAATGATTCTGCCAGCTTGCCACCATCATAATAATAATGGTTACAAATTTTGCCACAAGGGCAGCAGTTTTGGGGAAGGGAATGAGTCCTTTACACCGACACCAGTGTTCAACTGATACTTACTTTGTCGACCCTGAAAGGACGAAAGGTAAAGTTGATCCTGGTGGAATTTGAATTCAGAATGTAACGGCAGACAAAATGCTGCTAAGCATTTCGTCCAGCATGCTAACGATTCTGCCACCTCGCTGCCGTAATAATAATAATAATCTTTTCTACTAAAGGCACAAGGCCTGAAATTTTTGGGGAGGGAACTAGTTGATTATATTGACCCTAGTGTTTCACTGGTACTTATTTCATCAACCTTGGCAGAATTTGAACTCAGAACCTGGCAACTGATGAAATAAGCATCTCACCCAGCATGCTATCATAATAAGGGGTGTTAGCTTAGTTCACTGGTAATGAACAGCTGGCACTATAGTACATCTCCAGCATTAGAAGCTGTGCAGAGACAATAAATAATAATAATGCATTGGGAGTGATAAAGGGAGCTGAGAAACACACCAAGCAATTCCCTGGTAATTCCAATCTCCATAAACTACAACAGATAACCTTGATGGTCCATATACAACGAAAAGACTCTCCATCTAAAATGGAATAAATGTGGTGATAATTTTAGCAGGCATAGCAAAACAAAAGTGCCCTTGCTACTCTTGGCCTCCGGAGGATGCCCAGTACTAAGGCAGCTGAAATAAAGTTATAATGAAAGGGAACCATAAATGATGATAATAATAATATCAATTATTTTTAATAAACACATAGGGTCTGAGATTTTGTGTAGAGGAATTCACATCAAAAGGGTCAATGGCAAATGTCTGTAGTAAATCTTACTTTCATTGGTTTTGAACACTTGGCTATGAGGACTTGGAGTCTTGCTAAAGAGTATTCATCATCATCACCTGAGTGTTGCAGTAGAGATCTCTGAAAAGAAATTTTTTAAATATGACAAATCTACTTTTGAAAAACTGAAATCAATTTTATAATATGACTAGCAGTATCGCCCGGCGTTGCTCGGGTTGTAAGGGAAATAACTATATAAGCATTTTTAGAGAGTTATAGCCAAAAAATAGCAAAAAAATGCATTAAAAATTGAAAAAAAATTAAGGTAAATTTTTTTTTTAAATCGTTGACACATCGTAGATATTTTTAGAGAGTTACTTCCCTTATATAAAAGCGAAAAAAATGCATTAAAATGGAAAAATATGATGGTAAATTTTTTTAAAATCGTAGACTCATGCTAATACCCAGAAGGGCTCGATATGAATCACGACTATAAGATACCCGCTTTTGGTTAAACTGCACCGCAAAATGTGGGAGTAGTTACGAATCTAAATCGTAGGAGACAGACACACAACTTCACTCTTATATAAAGATGCTTTTTTTTTCAGTCATAGAGTTAGATTTATGAAGGTCTTCAGTAGAAAATCCTTCGAATTCTGACTCGCTGCTTGATATAATGAAATTCGTATCCATTTTTTGTCAGAATTACAAATTTTGAAAACACAATAGGAACAAATTTCGGAAAAAAATCTCCCATAATTCACGGAATTAAAATTACACTTCGATTTTTGTACAAAACTGTATTTGAAGTGTTTACGAAGTATAATACGTGTTTTCACGAATGTACTAAAGAGATTTACTCTGATATTCTCATTTAAATATGAATAGGTAAATTCGGGCGGTTTGGTAATGAAAGGGTTTATATAAGTGTCGTCTGTTTATACATAAACACTGTTTCATACTTTCAGTTTAGTCTTGCTCAAATCACTGTCGCTATTTACTCTCTTCCAAGAACATTTTCACTCACTCTTATCTGTTAGCTTGCCATACATTTTACTCATGTATCTATCAGCGTGATAGACAGAAACAAATATTACATCTAGTTTCACTTTATTCGTTGCACACTGTGTGTGTGCGTTTGCGTGTGCTGTAAACCAGACTAAGAAAAGCATTTGACATACACACCAGAATGTGAGTTTTCTGTAAATTTTGCTTAATTGGAGTTTAAATTTTAAAAACTGGACCTGGCAAAACCCGATGCATTCTACTCTTAAAAATGCTAGGTAAATTGTAATTGAAGAAATCCTATATTGTAGATTTCTATAACTGACAAAGGGAGGCAGATAAAATCTGCCTTTTATAATAAGAGATAATGAAATTACTGTGTATAGTGCTCAGGTGCACTACAACTCATCAAACGTGCATGTATGGTACATAAAATTATGTACAAATATCAGGAAATTGAACAGTTTGGGAGCGATTATATATTTTACAGTGAAATATCCTCTGTAACAACACAACCCGAAGGTTGGTTTGTATGGAAGCTAGTTTAATGTTCCTTTCTACTAAGGTGTCGAGCTGGCAGAAACGTTAGCACGCCGGGCAAAATGCTTAGCAGTATTTCGTCTGTCTTTACATTCTGAGTTCAAATTCCACTGAGGTTGGCTTTGCCTTTTGTCCTTTCAGGGTCAATAAATTAAGTACCAGTTGTGTACAGGGGTCAATCTAATTGACTGGCCTCCTCCCCCCAAAATTTTGGGCCTTGTGCTTAGAGTAGAAAAGAACATTCCTTTCTATGAAAGGCACAAGGCCTGAAATTTTGAGGAGGGGAGTTAGTTGATTCAATCAACCCCAGTGCTCAACTTGTTTCATCGACCTTGAAATGATGAAAGGCAAAGTCAACCTTGGTGGAATTTGAACTCAGAACATAAAGACGAACAAATTGCCTCTAAGCATTTTGCTCAGCATGCCACTGATTCTGCCTGCACAGGAGACGTCCACCCCATCAGCTGTTCAGAGGTAGGTTTTAAGTGATGATCATCATCATCGGTTAATGTCCATTTTCCATGCTGGCATGGGTTGGATGGTTTGACTGAGGTCTGGAGAGCCAGCGCCTGCACCAGGCTCCAATCTGACCTGGCAATGTTTCTACAGTTGGATGCCCTTCCTAACGCCAACCACTCCTGAGTGTTGTGGGTGCTTTTTACATTCCGCTAGCACAGGAACCAGTCAGGCAGCCCTGGCATTGGTCATGTTCAGACAGCGCCTTTTACGTGCCACCGGTACAGGAGCCAGTCAGGCAGCCCTGGCATTGATCACATTTGGATAGTGATTTTTACGTGCCACTGGCACGAGATCCAGTCGGGGAGCACTGGGCATCGATCATATTCAGACAGTGCCTTTTATGTGCCACTAATCATGGGAGCCAGTCAGGGAGCACTGGCATCAATCGTGTTTGGATGGCGCTTTTTACGTAAACAAAAAAGACATAAAAAGTGCAATAGGATCTCAAGTCAGCTGAGATTGCACTTGTCTGTGAAAGTGTAGTCTGACAACGATGCATACTATGGGTGTACTTTTAAAGTACAGTGGGATCTCAGGTAAACTGACACAGAAAATTAGCAGCAAGGACATTAAAAAATGCAAACTTGTAATGCAGTTGATAGCTTCTGTTTCCAGGGTGACCCAATCAGCAAGGACAGTGGATGTTTTGAAAGCATTACAAGGATGGGGTAGAAAAAGTTCAGAGAGCTATTACAGTTTCTGGCAATGAATGAGTGTTTGTGTACAGAGTGAGATGTTACATATTAGCAAGACATGAGTGAAGTGTGTGGAGGATATGTAAAGATAAAAAAAAAAATAAAGAAGGAGAACATACTTAGTTTGATGTGTGATGTTAGAGTGACATTTAGGATGGAGCAAAAGTGTGACGAGAGAAAAACTAGGAATTAACAATAACAGTTGTCGTGTGTAAGAGAAAACTGTGTTGGTATGGAGATGTGATGGATATGAAGAATGACAGGTGGACGTAAAAATACCAAACAATGTAAGAGGTAGTTTGTGGAAAAAGAACATCAAAGATATGGTAATATTCTTCATTTCAGGATGTTGTACCCCACAAAAGAAATGATGAAGGGCCAAAACAAGTTTAAAGATATGTTGAAACAGAGCTGTCCAACCTACCCATATAAGCACAGAAAAGCAATTGTAAAAATGATGATGTAGATCATAATGATGAACTAATATATATATATTATATATATATATACATACACACATATGTGGTATGTAAAAAGCACATTTCGAGCAGTGGGCCTCATGGAGGCAAAGTGGCTGATGCTAGTGGCATGTGAAAAGCTCCTTTTGAGTGTTGGGCCTCATGGAGGCAATGACGAATGACCAAGACCTTTGGCTTTATGTTGTGCTTGAGAAGAGGACCCACACTCTCAGAGTGGTTGGCGTTAGGATGGGCATCCAGCTGTAGAAACCATGTGGAATCAGACTGGAGTCTGGTGCAGCCTTCCAGCTTACCAGTCCTGGTCAAACCACCCAACCCATGCCAGCATGGACAATGGACATTAGATGATGATATGCTTTATGCTCTGAATGATTTCATTCTTTCCTCTATAACTCATTTCATAACTCTGTCAACATTCCACAACACTATTTTCTAAATGAGACAAACATAAAATGTAAGCCATACATACATGAATAGCACCGGCACTGGTTATATCCATTTCAATGTTTGTAGTTCTACAGAAATCATTCTGAAATTTAAAAAAAAAAAAAAGATGATGACATACAACAATTAATGTACCTAAACTTTCAAAATTCATGGCAAATTTGCTAACATTAAAATTTGGTTTTGCCTTATATTTATTAAATTCTGCCAGTTTCTTGATTTTTTTTCTATCACAGTTATGTACAAAAGATGAAATATACAAAATTATTTTTATCTCTTATGTAGGGAGTTTTAAGGATAAAAGACCCAGTACAGAGAGAAAGATTAATTTTGATTTTCTTAAATACATTTTTTTGCTTTCCAATATTATCAGACACAGACTCTCTCACGGTTATAAACATTATGAGATCCAGTCATTGCTTTAATTTGATAAATTGGAGACAAAATTTATAGAAGACATTACACAATATATGAAATGTTAAATTCTGTAACTAAAATAGTACTGAAGGATTTGAGCTCAGGTTCTGCACAGGGGCAGAAGAATTTCCCTTAGAAAATAATATGATAGCTTTCATAAATTTGTCCCCTATTTAAAAACAAGCTAACAGAAGCATTGTCATTCATTTGATAAAGAGAAGCTGAGAGAATAATTGGCCTTAGTTATATCGAAATTGTTGAGGATTTTAATGAGAAGTGGCATAAATAATTCTCCAAGAAACCTGATTTCAGAATGGTTAGTTTCTCAGGCTCAAATAATCTAAAAAGGTTGTTGTAACATTAAATAAAGCATAAAGAGTTCCCACTTTGTTGCTTAGAATATTGGAAAATGAAAGTAAGGAAGAAAGTATTGATAATGTTATCTCACCAAGCTGTCGATCATTCTAGTTTGGGGCTCAGGATGGCGCCGAAGTAAACATTTCTCCGGGAAACTTTTATGAATGCGGTGAGCAACAGCCATGTTGGCTAGCAACATGAATTCTTCTATTAATCTATAAATCAAATGAAAAATAAGATATAGAGAAAAAGAAAAGAATATAATATAATAGAAACAGAAGACATAGTTTTAGCTAAAGTATTCTGCTAGTGAGTAAATAACTAAAATAATTGAACAATTGCGAAAGGATGAAATATAAAAGGAGAGAAAAGTAACCAAAAGCACCGAAGAAAAGTAAATTGTAAAATTATATTTTGAAGATTAAATAAGCTGGCAGAATCATTAGCACACTGGATGAAATGACTGGCGGTAGTTTGCCCGTCACTACATTATGAGTTCAAATTCTGCCAAGGTCGACTTTACCTTTCATCATTTCAGGGTCGATAAATTAAGTACCAGTGAAACACTGGGGTCGATATAATCGACTAGTCCCCTTCCCCCAAATTTCAGGCCTTGTGCCTTAAGTAGAAAGGATTATATTTTGAAGATTAAATATTTTTTATCTGGGCAGACATAAACATAATCCATAGAGATTAGATATTCTGGGATACAATAAAAAAAGGGTAAAGACCCGCTTCAGTCATGAATGACCATGAGATTGCATCTAGAAAGTTCACCTCCAAGGCACAAGTCCAGACAAGGCTGTTTATGGAAGACCAGCAGTTGCTCATGCATACCAGCCTCCACTCTCCATGCCACCGTTATATGGATGTAAACACACCAACACCAGTGATGCTAGGGGACAAGCACATGCACACACATACACACGCGCATGTGTGACAGGCTTCTTTCTGTTTCCATCTACCAAGTCCACCCACAAGGCTTTGGTTGGCCTGAGGTTATTGTAAAGATGCTTGCCCAAGGTGCCATACAGTGGGACTGAACTGGAATGATGTGGTTGGGAAGCAAGCTTCTTACCACACAGCCATGTCGACATTCTGACTGATTGATCTATACTTTCAAAGACTAGTGGAATAAAAAAAAGTCCCTAACTTGCAAAACAGGTAAGAGTTGGCAACAGGAAGAGGATCTAATTGTAAAATTTTGTCTCCAATAAGTCTCGGAGTGGTTGGCGTTAGGAAGGGCATCCAGCAGTAGAAACTCTGCCAGATCAAGATTGAAGCCTGGTGCAGCCATCTGGTTCACCAGCCCTCAGTCAAATTATCTAACCCATGTTAGCATGGAAAGCAGACGTTAAACGATGATGATGATGAAGTCCCCATCCAGCCTATGGTAACACAGAAAAACAGATGTTTAACAAACGAATGAATCAACTTACTGATTGCTTTCTCTCCGTTCATAAACAAAGTAACCCATTGGTAAACTTGTCTCATTGTTTAACAGCCACTGTAGTTTCACCTTGTCTAATCTTAGAGCACCACCTTCAAAACGTTTATCCCTTAAAATACATGCTATCTGTTTCAAGGAAGATAAAAACAAGAACATTATATGATATTATAAACAGATTCATTAAAATGTGCATATCAAAAACCCCCCAACAAATTGATTAAAAGATCTCACCAAACCAGCTTGGAGGAACGTTTATAGCAATGTAAGCTGTAACAAAACTATATATGTAGATGTAATCTCCAGGAGAATGGGCCAAAGGAGCTTAAAGTTCTAGGCAGTAGCTTGAATTGCTAAAACTAGCAGCCAAAACTCCCTTAACCTGTTAGCATTCAGATTATTCTATCAAACACATTGCTTATTCATTAACATTGTTTTGAATTAATTGTGGATTATCTATTAGTTTCAAGATTTCGATGATGTGATTGTTTATTTTCAGAATGACATTGTAGGGTAGGTGTGAGAGGCAGAATCTAGTCAGTTTGAACATAAAACAGATGGAATATTTTGGTTGGATATAACTGGGCTAAATGCTTAAAGGCTTAAATCTCAAATCACACAAAGGAAGAATACATCAGGTAATGATTGCAGAATAGTTTGGTGAGTTCGTTGTGAGTCAGGAAGAAGTTAAGACAGAAAAAAGAAAATGTTATTTCCTTGGTTGCAAGCTAACAAATGAAGTGATTAGATATTCTGGGATACAGTAAAAAAAAAGGGTAAAAACCCCTTCAGTCATGAATGACCATGAGATTGCATCTAGAAAGTTCACCTCTAAGGCACAAGTTCCGACAAGGCTGTTTATGGAAGACCAGCAGTTGCTCATGCATACCAGCCTCCACTCTCCATGCCACTGATGTTATCAGAGGGAAAGGCAAAGGCTGATACAGCTTGGCACCAGTGACATCACAACTCATTTCTATAGCTGAGTGATCTGGAGTAATGTGAAATAAAGTGTCTTACTGAAGAACACAATACATAGCCCGGTCAGGGAATTGAACTCATGATTGGGAGCCTGAAGCTCTAACCACTGAGCCATGTGTCTTCGCATTGGGATACAGTATGCTAAAGAAAAAGAGGGGATGGTCATAGCTGGAATGCCTTTTGTTCACAGGTAATTTTGATGGGGGCCAACTCAAGATTAAACAACAAGGATAAATCTCCAGAAGGTGCAAGAATGAAAGACAGCAATGCTTAACCCTTTGGCATTCAGAATACTCTGTCAAGTGTAATGTTCATTTACATTGCTTTGAATTAATCATGCATTATCTCATGATAATCTAGTAGCTCTGCATCAGCAAGACTTGAAAAAATATAGAAAAAAGTGAACTTGCCACGAGGAGTGAATATCCAATGTTTCGGATTCAATCCTTCGTCAAGGGGCAGAGAAAAAGAGAAGAAAAAGAGGAAAAAGTCAGAGTTTACATACTCTCAGCTTGAAAAACTGTTTTGACTTTTTTCTCTTCTTCTCTGCCCTCAACAAAGGATTGAATCCAAAACATTGGATATTCCACTCCTCATGACAAGTTCACTGTACCCATTTCACTTTTTTCTATATTTTCTCATGATAGTTAATAACGCATTCAATGATGTGACTGCTTATTTTTAGAATGACATTGTAGGATGTGTGTGAGAGGCCAGCTCTGGCCAGTTTGAACATAAAACAGATGGAATATTTTGGTTGGATATAACTGGGCTAAATGCTTAAAGGCTTAAATCTCAAATCACACAAAGGAAGAATACATCAGGTAATGATTGCAGAATAGTTTGGTGAGTTCGTTGTGAGTCAGGAAGAAGTTAAGACAGAAAAAAGAAAATGTTATTTCCTTGGTTGCAAGCTAACAAATGAAGTGATTAGATATTCTGGGATACAGTAAAAAAAAAGGGTAAAAACCCCTTCAGTCATGAATGACCATGAGATTGCATCTAGAAAGTTCACCTCTAAGGCACAAGTTCCGACAAGGCTGTTTATGGAAGACCAGCAGTTGCTCGTGCATACCAGCCTCCACTCTCCATGCCACTGATGTTATCAGAGGGAAAGGCAAAGGCTGATACAGCTTGGCACCAGTGACATCACAACTCATTTCTATAGCTGAGTGATCTGGAGTAATGTGAAATAAAGTGTCTTACTGAAGAACACAATACATAGCCCGGTCAGGGAATTGAACTCATGATTGGGAGCCTGAAGCTCTAACCACTGAGCCATGTGTCTTCGCATTGGGATACAGTATGCTAAAGAAAAAGAGGGGATGGTCATAGCTGGAATGCCTTTTGTTCACAGGTAATTTTGATGGGGGCCAACTCAAGATTAAACAACAATGATAAATCTCCAGAAGGTGCAAGAATGAAAGACAGCAATGCTTAACCCTTTGGCATTCAGAATACTCTGTCAAGTGTAATGTTCATTTACATTGCTTTGAATTAATCATGCATTATCTCATGCTAATCTAGTAGCTCTGCATCAGCAAGACTTGAAAAAATATAGAAAAAAGTGAACTTGCCACGAGGAGTGAATATCCAATGTTTCGGATTCAATCCTTCGTCAGGGGGCAGAGAAAAAGAGAAGAAAAAGAGGAAAAAGTCAGAGTTTACATACTCTCAGCTTGAAAAACTGTTTTGACTTTTTTCTCTTCTTCTCTGCACTCAACAAAGGATTGAATCCGAAACATTGGATATTCCACTCCTCATGACAAGTTCACTGTACCCATTTCACTTTTTTCTATATTTTCTCATGATAGTTAATAACGCATTCAATGATGTGACTGCTTATTTTTAGAATGACATTGTAGGATGTGTGTGAGAGGCCAGCTCTGGCCAGTTTGAACATAAAACAGGTGGAATATTTTGGTCTGATATTTTTTCTTGTACTTGTTTCAGTCATTAGGCTGTGGCCATGCTGGAGCACCACCATTAGTTGAACAAAGCGACCCCAGGACTTATTCTTTGTAAGCCTAGTACTTATTCTATCAGTCCCTTTGGCCGAACTAATTTACAGGGATGTAAACACACCAACATCGGTTGTCAAGTAATGGCGGTGGTGGGGGGCACAAACACAGACACACAAACATACATATATATACATATATATACACACACACACACATATATATATATATATATATATATATATATACACGACAGGCTTCTTTCAGTTTCCATCTACCAAATCCACTCACAAGGCTTTAGTTAGCCTGAGGCTATAATAGAAGACATTTCCCCAAGGTGCCACACAGTAGGACTGAAATTGGAACCATGTGGTTGGGAAGCAAGCTTCTTACTGCACAGCCACTCCTGCGCCTATATGATATGGTCAGTTTAAATGCTAAGGGGTTAGACAGGATTAAAATCATGACAAAATGGAATTGAGAGAGATTTTGTAGGGTTATAATCACAAAATTAGAGAAAATAAATGAAAGGAAAAGATAGAATATACCTTGTTTAGAGTTAATATTCTGTTTTTTATATCATTTATAGAATAACCTGTAATAGGTGGCAGCTGTTCTTCAGTATATTCATGGGAAGGATCATTAATAAAACCCTTGAAAGAAAAATAAATTTATCAATGAGTAAAAACAGTTGAAAAGGAGAAATGATTCCCTCAACCCCCTATCTAGAATCATCCCCCACTCTCCTTTTAATTTTTTTCTCATTTACGGAGGTTACTTTAGAGTAGTGGTTCTCAGATGGCGTCCATAGGAATAGTGAATGAGTTGTTAAAAAAAATGGGGAGGGGGCAGACATCAGGTATACTGTTGGCAAATTTCAGGAAGCATGGAGGTTTTGAAGGAGTTGGATTGCTCCAATTCTTCAACTTCTAGATTTTCACCAACTCAACCTGACAATACTGTTACAAACATCATCATCATCATCGTTTAATGTCTGTTTTCCATACTGGCATGAGTTGCACAGTTTGACCAAAGACTGGCAAGCCTGTAGGCTGCACCAGGCTTCAATCTGATCTGGCAAGGTTTCTACAGTTGGATACCCTTCCTAACGCCAACCACTCCAAGAGTGTAGAGGTGCTTTTTACTTGCCACCGGCATGGGAGCCAGTCTGGTGGCAGTGGCATCGACCACATTTGGATGGTGCTTTTTACATGCCATCGGCACGAAGAGCCAGTCAGATGGCACTGGTATCGACCTATGCTTGAATGGTACTTATTACATGTCACCAGCATGGGTGCCAGTCAGGCAGTACTGGCATCGACCACATTCAAATCCATTAATGATTAACTTGAATGAAGATAGTTTCAAGTGATAGTAATTTTTTCGGTAATATTTTCTATTACAGAACATGGTGACCTGGCTGACTCATTAGCATGCTGGCCAAAATGCTTCGCAGCAATTCGTCTGTCTTAATGTTCTGAATTCAAGTTCTGTCAAGATCAACTTTGCCTTTCATTCTTCCAGGGTCAATAAAATAAATGCCAGCCAAGCACTGGAGTTGGTATAATCGAACTTTCCCCTCCCACCAAAAAATGCTGGCTTTGTACCAAAATTTGAAACCAATAAGGAATCTGCCAGTTTATAAAATAAATGCCAGTTGAATATTGGAGTTGATGTAATTGGCTTACCCCCCCCCCCAAAAAAAAAAAATTGCTGCCCTTGTACCTTAGTTTGAAATATTTTCTATTGCATACAGTGAAAAAAGTTATGTGTCCATGAAGGTAAATAAAGTAAAAACTTACCTGAGCATGATCATAGCTGAGTTTGGCACAAGAATTGATGATGGAACGGCCAAACCATTCATTTACGATCTAAAATGAGAAGCAGAAGATAGGTGAATATAACTGAGTGGAGATAGATTGGGGTTGTTAATGAAAGATAGAGCAACCAAGTCCACTTACTTCAGCTTTGTCATTTATGTGCCAGATCACAGAGAACGTAAGACGAGGTTCATTCGGGTTCAAACTGCACAGTTTCTCACAAAGGATTTGTGGTAACATAGGGATTACCTGAATTAAGAGAAGTAATTAATTAGAAATCAAATCAATGTCAATAAAACAAGGAAATCTGCAAATATTTTATGAAATATTGTCCTCTGTGAAAAGTTTTGAACCAAAAACCCAATAATTTTGCTGTGTTGGATATCTTTTATCTTTTACATGTTTATCTTCTCCATCACAAAATCTTGCCATATGCCTTCACTTTGAAATTTGAAAGTTGAAGCGAGGAGAAACTAGGAGAAGCCATATATGTATATGACCATCAAACATTTGGCCTCACAGAGGCAATGACGAAAGACCGAGACTTCTGGAGATATGCTGTGACTGCGAAGACCCGACAAATGAAGTGAGTTCATGGCTCGCAGGACGGCCTGCTGTATTTACCTTGGATCGTAGGGCAACCTGCAGTGCTTGAGGAGACCAACTGAGTCAAGTACATCAACATTAAAATAAAAATCAAATGGAAATTGTACTTGTGATACCTGTGCCGGTAGCACATAAAAAAGCATCATTCAAACGTGGCCAAGGCCAGCGCCGCCTTGACTGGCATCTGTGCCGGTGGCACGTAAAAAGCACCCACTACACTCATGGAGTGGTTGGCATTAGGAAGGGCATCCAGCTGTAGAAACACTGAAAGATCAGACTGTTTGAAGGACAGAGGGAAATATTATTTCACTTGAAATCAGATGAGGTCGATAAGAAAAGTCTGGTCATTGAAAAATCTGCTTCTACGAAGTTTCCTCTGACCTATGCGAGCATAGAAAAGTAGGCATTAAAACTATGATGACGACAATGATGATGATTATGATGATGATGATGAATAATTTTCATTCTAATTAAGAAAATTTAACAGATGATACTTACCCTTTGAGTTAAATAAACACTTGTAGCTCTGGAGGCAGCAATTTTGTCAAGACTAGTAGCCTCTTTTAAGAAGTAACTAACATCAGCTATATGAACGCCAACCTCATATAATCCTGTTAATTAGATATAGATAAGTAAAATACATAAATGCATTCATTTTAATAACATGTTTATATACTAATGCAGATAATGCAGCTGTTGATAGTGGTGCACTTACCTGCTTAGCTAATTACGTTTGCTTAAAAATGCAAATATTTCAGTTTGAAAGAATCTGAATAGGAGGAGGGAGAGGGAGAGAGAAAGAGAGAGAATGTGTGTTTAAGTTTGTGTGAAGAAAAATAGTGTAAGTATACATGTGTAAAAAGTGTATGTGTGTTGATGTAGACAGAGAAAGAGAGAGATATTCGGTGAGTGTAAGTGTAGGTGTGTGCATGTGTATGGAGAGAGAGAGAGAGAGGGAAAAAGAGAGAGAGGGAAGGAGAGAGTAGGCATAAACATATTGAGTCATCCCATAAATAATGCAGTTTTTTTAATTGCATGAAATAAAAGTTGGAGAGGGACGGGATAAACTACCTGCATCAATAGGTAGTAATTTTACCTTGTCTTTATTCTTAGTGCAAGTTTTGAAGAGTGCAGTTCGATTCTGACAGTTATTTTGTCAAAGCTATAATGGAAGTGACAAAGGAGCATATTCGGCATATTTTGCTTTAGGAGTTCAATAAAGGTAACAGTGTAATGGAAAGTGCAAGGAATATTAACGCAGTATTTGGGGATCGGACAATAAGTGTAAGCCAGTGTAACAGTGGTTCCAGAAATTCCAAACCAGACACTACAGCCTACAAGATAAGCCTTGTCCTGGAAGATCTGTAAAGCTTGACGAGGACATCCTGCAAACCCTGGTGGAATGAAATCCCATTGTTAACTGTTGAGGAACTAGTAGAGAGGCTTGGATTTGGTCATTCAACCATTCATTGACACCTGTGTGCTATTGGAAAAGTCAGCAAATTGGGTGAATGGGTTCCTTACAAACTTTCTAAATCTAATTGTGTACAGAAAGTGAATGTGTGCTCTTCTTTGCTGTCATGTCTCACGAATGAACCTTTTGGGACTGAATAGAGGCTGCTGATGAGAAAAGGACTCTATAAAAATGTCAAGCGCTGAAGACCATGAGTAGGGAAAGGAGAAACACCAGCACCCTAATCTAAAGAAAGTCTTTACCCACATAAGGTGTTGTTATCTGTTTGGTGGGATATGAAAGGTTCAGTCCACTTTGAACTTTTAAACACACACCAAATGTTAACAAAAGGAGATCTGCTGTGAGTAGCTTGAGCGGCTTAAGTCAGTGCTAGAAGAAAAATGACCATCTTTGGTTTCAAGACAAAAGGTGTTCTTCCATCAGGATAATGCTCAGCCGCATACAGCAAGGATGACATTCCAAAAGCTAGAGCAGTTTGAATGGGAAATAGTGCCCCACCCACCATATTCGCCGGACATTGCCCCATCTGTTTATCACTTATTCTGCAGTCTTCAAAATCACTTAGATGGAAAAAATATGAATTTTGTAGACTAAGTCAGAATGGTACTGGAGGAGTATTTTTTGTCACGGACAAGTGAATTTTGGAAGAGGGGCCTTGCAAGTCTACCAGATAGATGAAAGAGCATTGTAGAAAATGAACGAGAGTATATTTTAGGTTAAAAAAGAACTTTGTTTATCTTAATTTTGAAAAATAAAAGAAGTATAAAAAAAAATGCATTATTTATGGGATGACCCAATACTTGCATAGAAAAAGAGACAGAGAGAAAGTATGTGTTTGTGTGTATGTAGAAAGAGAGTGAAAAGGAATTTGAATGCATGCATATAGGGGGGGGGAATGCTTGAGTGTGCATGCTCACTCAGGTATATATTGAACAATAGAAATGACAGAAAACCCTACCTTCCTCTAGTATTTCACAAGACACAGCATCATCTAAATCCCGTGCTGACGCTGGATCTATTGTAAATATACACTGTTTAGTCAAATCTCGTCTATTACTGTATTCTTCTTTCGGCACCGTCCATGGTTTGCTGCAGTCTATTGGTAAAGAATCTGTGACCTATAAATAGAAACCAATACGTTTACTTCCATATATATATATGTGGCAGGAACAGTTAGCAACTGAACCTGGATCACTATGTCCAATGCAAGGAAAACAACTCAAAAATACGACTGTGATTCACTAGACCACCAATCTCTACATATATAAATGGCAAAATGTCTGTCTGTGTGTGTGTGTGTGTGTGTGTGTGTATCCTTTATACAAATTCACAATTTTTCAGTTAGAGGGCTCGCACTTTCTATGGTCATTCAAAACCGTCCAAGGGTGGTCGTGCACATCTTTACATTTCCCCAGTCACCCTGCAAATCCATTAAAAATCAATAGAAGTGACTTTTTTGTAAATTTTCTATCCAAAACCCAATCAAAATGCCCGAAACTTGATACACCAATTGAATGCCAGCTAGCTGTATGTGATTGGTCAGAGATTTGCATATACAGTACCAGCTGAATATGCATGTACTAGCACTATGACCTGGCGTTGCTGGGTCATAGTGCTAGTGTCATAATAAAATGTGGCCAATCAAGACTTCATGTGGAACTAGATATAACAACTATTTCATCTTTAGCATGCTTTTTCTGAGCAAGACCACCCTATATATTCAGCACATTTTAGCACCAACCGACAGATGGCGAATGGCAGGCATCAGAGCAGACATAGAATATAGCAGTCAGCAAACAGCAGCTGGCTAGAGCACTGTGACAACAGAAAAACAATGGATGGATTGTAATCATAACACACAATGATCAGCTAACATCAGGACAGTGACTACTATCATGTCTGGTCCAAGACCAATATGTACCGAATTATCTTGGTGTTTGATGTGTTACCAGTGCCGGTGGCATGTAAGAGAACCTTCCGTTTCACGACCGTTGCCAGCGCCGCCCCGACTGGCCTCGTGCCGGTGGCACGTAAAAAGCACCATCTGTTCGTGTCCATTGCCAGCCTCGCCTGGCCCTCGTGCCGGTGGCACATAAAAAGCACCATCCGTTCGTGGCCGTTTGCCAGCTCTGTCTGGCACCTGTGCGGGTGGCACGTAAAAAGCACCCACTACACTCACGGTGTGGTTGGCGTTAGGAAGGGCATCCAGCCGTAGAAACACTGCCAGATTTGACTGGGCCTGATGAAGCCTTCTGGCTTCACAGACCCCAGTAGAACCGTCCAACCCATGCTAGCATGGAAAACGAATGCTAAACGATGATGATGATGATGATGATTTGGCATTTGTAGTAATGACATTTTTTTAATGATAAAAATAAATGGTTTTTTTTTTATCAAAAATCTCAAACAGATTTCAATTTTCTTTGAAGAAATATACACATACACACATATATTTATGTAAGAATATAATTTTTATGTAGCATACATTCATTTTTCTACCCTAGCTTGGGTGGGGATAGTCTTTGCAAATTTGCCACGTGACTGTTGAAGCTATTGTTCTTACATCTGAAAGAAGTTTGTAAAGTTAAATCAGCCAATTCTACCATTGGTATGAAAGCAACATGCAATCAACTAAGAAAACTAAGATGGATATTAGGAAAGACAAAGAGTTAAAGTAGCTTAGCTTTAATAAGGAATTTCTTCATTCTGATGAAAGACGTATGGTATTATACTCACTTTCCCTTTCTTCTCAGCAGGTTCTGTTACACACTAACCTCAAATTCTCAATATTTATTGCCCTTCTCAGCCTCAAGAGCCTTATTCTCAGTCCTATTTTTTCCAGCCAAAGTGCCTTTCTATATGAATTAAGACCAACATTCTTTTCACCTGATCTGAGTATAAACAAAATTCTAAATCAGTCTTGGGGAAAACTGCAGCCAGTAGGACTTTCTGAATGGCTTAATGAGAAATTAGTTTGAATTCTTTTTAGTAGTGTGGCCTATCTGACGATGAGCCATGTTTCATATGGCCTGCTTCTTAAAAAGGTTGCCCATGTCTGTTCCAGACCTCCTCAGTATAGTTGACAACGTCTAGTTGTATACATCACTACTATAGGGTTGTTGCCTGAGTGGTGCAAATGTTGTCATCTGCCAGGAGTAGGGAATCACTATTACAATGTATCCTTCCACAGGATGATGATGATGATGATTATGTATCTACAATAGATATATCATCATCATCATCATCACCATCATCATTATTATCGTTTTAATGCTCACTTTTCCATGGGTTGTATGGAGGATATTGTTGTAGATTTTCCCTTCAGATGCTCTTCATGTTGCCAGCCTTTACCTGTTTCCAAGCAATATTTCCCTATGGCCACATATGTTTTCACAGAAAATTGGAAATGAACGACATTCATTTACAACAATCACATGACATCAAGACAAGGACACACACACACATGATGGGCTTCTTTTAGTTTCTGTTTACCAAATCCACTCGCAAAGCTTTGGTTGGCTCAGTGCTACAGAAGACATTTGCCCAAAGTGCCATGCAGTGGGATGAAACCTGAAACCAAGTGGTTGGGACGCAAACTTCTTTAACCACACAACCACACCTGGACTCGTAAAATATTTTTGTTATTTTACAGATACCAGTAAAATGAAAGAAGAGAATCAGAAAAGTTCACAGAAACGAATATTGAAAATATTTCAAATCAGTTTTAGATTTACCGAATCAGGAAATTCACTCTCATCAATGTCATTCTCTATGAGAATTCCTTTTGTCTCAGTTTCAATGTCTCCCGATTCTCCAAGGCATTGTAAAAGACTCCTGAAAGAAGAAAATATATATTAAATATCAACATTTCTAAAACATTACGAATAACTGTCATTAATATAAGTGAAATGATTCTGTTGTTACCATTGTGATTGTTGTTGCATAACCCCTGGATAGCTTCAACTGAGCACACTTATGGCACAAAAGTGACTGGTTGAACATCTTTGTGCAAACTGTAGATAATCTATTGTTCCATGTGTGGCATGCATCTACCTAGTTGAGCACCATACGGCTCGCTTTTGGTATGAGACATGATTATCAGCTGTTAATGAA
Source organism: Octopus sinensis (assembly GCF_006345805.1). Taxonomy (NCBI): domain Eukaryota; kingdom Metazoa; phylum Mollusca; class Cephalopoda; order Octopoda; family Octopodidae; genus Octopus; species Octopus sinensis. The sequence goes on from NC_042999.1 coordinate 148,991,821, forward strand.
GGAGTTTAATTACTTATCAATCTTGATACTAGTGCAACAGTTAATTAACATTTGTACATGCTTGTGCCACATAAAAAGCACTAAGTCCACTCTGCTGAGTGGTTGGTGTTAGGAAGGGCTTCCAGCTGTAAAAATCCTGCCAAAACAGTCACAGAAGTCTGGTGCTGGCTTTGGCCTGGCCGGCTCTTGTGGTACCATCCCACCCATGCTAGCATAGAACACGGGCATTAAATGATGATGATGACATGTTAAAGTTAAAATTATTTCAAAGCCAATACAAATTTTAAATTATTTCAAAGCCAATACAAAACAGAACAACTGTTTACATTTTACCTTTACTTTTAAATTTCAGGTTTAAGACTCCCTTGTCAGGAGAAAATAGAGGATGGTGTCAAGCTGGTATCTTTTGCTCAGATAAGTTGGTATGAGGTTGTAGCATGCATAGGCTGATATTGTATAATGCCTTGTGCAATTCATGGAAGCATGGCTTAGTGGTTAGGGTGTTGGACTCATGATCGTAAGATTGTGGTTTTGATTGAGAGTGTGATGGACGCTCCTACATGCCACCAGCATGGGTGCCAGTTATATGACACCGGCATCGGTCACATTGCCTCTCTGAGGCCCAGCACTTGAATAGTGCTTTTTTACATGCCACTATAACATACAATAATAAAAAAACTCAAACTACACTATTCTTATTATCTCTGCCTTAGCGAAGGCAGAGGTATTGTTTTCAGTCGTGTTTGTTTGTCTGTGGACAAGATATCTCAAGAACTGCTGGATGGATTTGGATGAAACTTTCAGGGATGTTTGGCCTCATGACTGGTATGAACTGACTAGATTTTGGGATCAATCCGGTACTAGACAAGGATTCTGGATTATTCTTCTGGTTTCTTTACTTAATTTTTGAGAGCAGTCGGGTTCATTTTCAGTATTCTTGTTTGTGAGAGCGAGTTTGTTTCAGATATTCTCATTTTAAAAATCATCTCTGGCTAATCGTTGAGAGGATGCTGGTGTTGCCTTGGCAGAGGTTTGCGTTCTCTGAGTGCTCTTGTTTATATAATACTTCTCAAGTCAGGCAAAGCTTTACTAATAATTTAAGACTATTCTGTTACATTTAAACTTTAATACAAAATCATTGTACATAGAATGACTTTTGTGATTATCATAGAGACAAAATAGATTCAATTACAACAAGAATACTCAGAGAGCACAAACCACTGCTAAGGCAACACCAACGATTAGCCTGAGATGATTTTTAAAACGAGAATATCTGAAATAAACTTGATTGCACTCACAAACGAGAATACTAAAAATGAACCCAACCACTCTCAAAAATTAAGTAAAGAAACTAGAAAAATAATCCAGAATCCTTGTCCAGTACCAGATCGGTCCCAAAATCTAATCAGTTCGTGCCAGTCACGAGGCCAAATATCCCTGAAAGTTTTATCCGTATCCATCCAGCAGTTCTTGTGATATCTTGTCCACAGACAAACAAACAAACAAACACAACTGAAAACAATAACTCAGCCTTTGCTGAGGCAGAGATAATAACTAATGAGTATTTTAACTTCTTTTAAAACTAATTTCTCCTGAATAATATTTCACATGTAAGACTTTATAAATGAAAACACTTACCCTAGCGTCAGGGTTCCAGTAGCATTTTGATTGAGAATTTTGGCAACAAACAGTACTCTAGAAAAGTCTTCTGGACGTTGTAAATATTCTAAAATATGAAGAATGATGAAAGTTTAGCAATAAAAAAAGAGTTGATTGAAATTGATAATTAACACTGATTGGTTTAAAGTTTGATTAAAAAAAAATTATTCATGAAATTTAAGTGAAGTTTTAATCAACAAAGAATTAATATAATGCTTGGAATTTCAAGAAGTTATAAGTTTGTGACTTCTCAAGGAAAAATGGCAGAATCAATAAGATTCTGAACAACTACTTTACAATACAAGATGTTCTGGGAATGGTTTTCAACCTTGACTGCATAAGGAATTGAAAAAGCACTCCTCCAGTATATCCTATCCTAAAAAATTCTATAGATGATTCATCTACAGAATTACTGGAAGTTATCTTTAACAAATAGTGTTACAATTATTGTTTTTTCTTTTATATCCTTATTTCTCTTTAAATATTATATTACTGGCTCTAAGTTCAAAATATGGCAATTTTCATTCAGTTATATATATATATATATATATATATATATATATATATATATATATATATTACTTCAAAGAAATCTTGATTTATGACAGCCACTTAAACTGTCTTTTTACCCTATCCATAAAGGATAGATTCTAGTTTCTATTAGACTTGATAAATTAGTCTATAAATTAGAACTAAACCCCCCCACCACCACCACCACCACCACTAGTAAATCTGAAGAACAAATATAATCAATGATAAGCAGTGTCTTCCTTTGAAAAAAAATCTCAGTTACAACTGTTATGTTGTTGATAAAACATGTTCTTTGTGATTTTGGATAATAAGAAAACTATACAAATGAATCTTTTAAATTTAACTAAATTCTATATTTTTATGCAGCTGAAGATTGCTCTACATTTTAAATTGATGTAATGTTTGCATTGTTCAATTAAATGGAGTCGCATGAAACGATCGTACTGCATTACCTCTGGATATCCTTGTTGCTTATTTTGATTATATATATATATATAAAACTATGTTGATAATATAAATGTATTTAAAGAATAAAAGATAGTAATGTCTTCAAAGTTTGAAGAAAATTAACTGGTGTAGCTGTATGATTAAGTTCACTTGGCAATCAAGTGACTCTAGATTCCTTTGAACTGCACAGCCTTGGGTCAACAAATAATTTGTAAGTGAAATTTGGTACACGGAAACTGTGAGGATACCCATCATGTCTGTGTGCATGTGTATATGTATATATCCATGTGTATGTCTACATCAACAAGCTGGTGTAAAGCAGTAAACCCTGCTGTATTTATGCCCAACTGAACTACCTCCCCTTACACCAATGATAAATATCTTGTATCCGACAGCAAATACCAAATAAATACCCAAATTCTCAAGTTGATATAAATGACTAAAAGTCTTGAAAGTGGCGCCCTAGTTTGGCCACAGTCCAATAACTGAAACCAGTGCAAAAAAAAAAAAATAGTAAATAAAGAAGAATTTACCTTTAGGACATTCCGAAAGAGGAACAGATAATCTTGGAATTCGAGAATCAATTGGATTAAAGCGAACACATTTAATATTTGCCATGCCAAGATGGCCAATACATTTACGAGGATGTTTCTCTTCCAGAACTAACAATACCTATGGAGTAAATAAATAAAAAAAAATTACCAATATAACTTATTTTTTTTGCCCAAATTTGTGTTGGGCTGCATCTGACCTACAATAAATTCTAATGGTACAACAGTTATTCTGTACCCAAAAGTTTTATACAGTCATACACAAATAGACATATTCTTCATTTTTATGTGAAGTTATATATAAAAACTGTTGGACATTAAATTGAAAGCTCACTCAATACTTTTCAGTAGAGTGACATATTTATTAAAATTTCCTTTTTTTCTACTCTAGGCACAAGACCCGAAATTTCGGGGGAGGGGGCCAGTCAATTAGATCAACCCCAGCACACATCTAGTACTTAATTCATCGACCCCGAAAGGATGAAAGGCAAAGTTAACCTCAGTGGATTTTGATCTCAGAATGTAAAGACAGACGAAATGCTGCTAAGCATTTCGCCTGGCATGCTAACGTTTCTGCCAGCTTGCCATCTTATATTTATTAAAATATTACAAGTTGATAGTAACTGTGAAGTTTTGGTTTCCTAGCCAATATCAGGCACAACAGCGTTGATTGGTAGAATCATCAGAGCATCAGACAAAATGCCTTCAAATATCTAAGTTCCAGCCTTTTTAGAGTCTGAATTTAAATCCAATCCTGCTAAGAACAATTTTACCTTTTGTCCATTTGGAGACTGTAAAATACAATAGCAGTCAAGTACAGGGTTTGATTTAATCAACTGATGTTGGCATTTTACAGGGTTCTCCAAGCAAAAGACTATGGTTGAGAATTCTGAATGAATCTTCTGAATGTTTCTTGCATTTTGAGGGTGGAAAACCCCCAAGGGCCATAGCGTTCATGAAATGAGCAGTAACTTCAAGTTTTATTAACTTTGAAAAGTTTAACAATGGAAGAAAACCACCCGAATCCTATTTAAAGTGTTAAATGGTGCATTTATCATTGAGTGTAATGCAAGTCATCAAAAGAAGAGGTGATAACTGCTTCTTCACATCTTATCCTGAATGTCAAAACATCTGTAATGAACTTTGAAACTTTGAAGATTTGTCACATTGGCCAAGTGAACCTCATTTATAGCTACAATAGGAATATCATTTTCTAAATCACAATGTTCCATGAATTGGTGAAGTGAGTGTCTTTGGTTTCTGTAACAGAGGATGAGAGACTAATCTTCACCTGGACAGGATACTAGCCCAGCACAACTAGATTTTCCCGGTGGTAGACATAATTTGTCACCAAATTTAACATCACCACCTGAATACCTTTAGTAGAATCCACTCTGCTGCAAACATTCAAATCATGTTTCACGTCAGAGAATAACTTTCTCTCTTCATTTCATTGGGCATGGAGGCCATGAAAAACATCAAAGGCAATGCTCTTTCTGATAAAACCATTAAAAAATTCCAACAAATTACTTGTTAATTCTGCAGGAATGCTGCTGATTATAGTTATACTGCTAGTGGTACCTACTTACAGCCAGGTGGACTTAACTGTTGACAGCTGATGATCACAAACACATACATGGCTGATGACAATACAGCTTGCCCAGTACAATATAAAATTACTGCATCAGTAAGTTGAAGTACTAAACAACTGATGAATACTTCGTTAGTTTGCACTAGAAGTAAGTTCACATCTCAAAGAATTTCAAAGAGGAAACAGACATCTTTCCTGAAAGCAAATTAGAGAATCTCCACTAAATGGGCATCTCCAACTAGGAAAGATTCAGCAATTAATTAGTTCTCTTTGTCATTCTTGCACAGAAGATATCAACTGACTTACAGATATGACTTAGTACCAACTTGCTGAGCTGGTGAGAGAATACTTCTTTGACATATCCTCACGCTATTAATTAATCAGTCATCATCATCATCATCGTTTAACGTCCGCTTTCCATGCTAGCATGGGTTGGACGGTTCAACTGGGGTCTGACAAGCCCGAAGGCTACACCAGGCCAGTCAGATCTGGCAATCAGTGTTATCAATAATTTAAAATCTATATTAAATTTGAACTAAGCAATTAAAATATCTATTTTGATGCATGCATTCTGACTTTTAACACTGTTATCATTACCTTCCCAGTACGCTGAATATACATATCCACACTCTTCCGATCTTCTAACACTCGCTGCAAGTTAGCATCCTGGTTCAAATCCCCAATAGATGTGTATTTTTTCCCTGGTAGATCTTTCTTTTGAGGAGTCCTAAAAAAATATGAATGAAAATCAAATTAAAAAATTAGCTGTCACTTAGAAGTGGGCAAGATTCAGTACCTTGTTTCATGCTTTCACTAATTGCTTTAAGTGTCTATGGAACAGATAGACACCTTCTTGGTTCACTGGAACATTGAAGAAGTGGCAGCTGGGGGAGAGAGAGAGAGAGTGCTGCACCTCAGTCTGCTGGTATTCATTTACAGTTGAGTAGGCTGGAGCAATACAAAATGAAGTGACTTCCTCAAGGACAAATGTTGTGTCCTGTACATGAATCAAACCCATAATCATGATTGTCAGTCTTACACTCTTAATAACTAGGTCATGTACTTTCACTGAATATATGAACAGAAATACAAACATACATATATCGTTGCTATTATGTTAAACTGTCATATGTCCAAATTTGGCCAAATGCGTTTATTTTTTCAATATTTATTTTTGCTTGCAACAGCTGGTTCTTTTGGTCAAACTATCCTATCTCCAGCTGCTTCAGATGCCAAGATATCACCAATTGTCAAAGTGTAGTACAACGGTTTTGCTATAGAATGGTGAAACTATTTTTCTCTTTTCTGAAAAAGCAACATTTTGGACTTACGGCACTTTTGCATAATAGCAACGATATACATACACATGTATACATATATACTACTAATATAGGATGAAATTTTTTTACAGAAAAAAAATTTCATCAAAAAAGTGGCAGCATATTAAAATACCTTTAAAGGTTAAAATTATAAACAACTTATAAACAAGGGCAAAAGAAAATTATTTCTATGCCAATATGCTGATAACAGACTTTTAAATTGTCAATTTCCACATATTATTATATACCCACTACAGCACAACGTATTTCTGTAGTGGGTATAATAATATGTGGGTATATATATATATATATTATATATATATATATATATATATATATATATACATAGTTAATCAAATATATCCTTTGAGAATAAAGTGTACTGGATTTCAGATAGTTGCTCTTGATAGGAGAAATGTCTAAAACCTTAAAAGTATTTAGAGATTCAATTAAAGCGATTATATATTAGAGAGTAAAAGTAGGAAAAATTACATCGTAAAAATATAAGAATATGAAATATAACAACACCTTTACCATACGATTTTAAATAGCATCTCTTTCATTCGATTTACTACACAGAAATTCATCGTTTTCTCTGATGAGAGGATATACTTCCTAATAATTGCTATCAACTTTGGATTTCATTTCGAAAGGTAGTATGTTCATGAAACGATTGTAAGATCTCTCAAATCTTTTTAAATGATCATAGCTATACTTCATATTTTTATTTATTTATACAATTTTGTTTATATTATGGACGTATCGCTGCTGTGATTTTCATGCTATAATTTTTCCTACTTTTACTCTCATATATATATATAAAACATGTTACTAATTTTTGTGGAAAAATTATATTAATACAAAAATATATTATCCACTGAAGATAACTGATTATCGTTGAAATGTTAATATTTTAGATTAGGGAACTGATAAGAATATGAAGTCTTCATCATGAAGTCTACTGAGATCTGGAAATTGGACAGCAAACAATTTATAAGCAAACGCAATGGAAACAAAGATGTCTAAAATCTGCAGCCAAGTCTTACAGGAATGTGGTTTGGATTTAGATTTTAACCAAGCAGAAAGAAAAAAACTAAGGAGTATCACATGTCCAATGATTGAGATGTATTCTTTTATATTTTACTTGTTTCAGTCATTAAACTGTGGTCATGCTGAGGCACCACCCTGAAGAATTTATAGCTGAATGAATGGACCCCAATACTTATTTTTGTTTTTTTAAGCCTGGTATTTATTCCATCAGTCTCTTTTGCTGAACTGTTAAGTTACATGGACATAAACACACCAGCGCTGGTTATCAAGTAGTGGTGGGGGGACCAACACAGACACACACATATATATATTTATATATGATGTGACAACATTCTTTCAGTTTCCTTCTACCAAATCCACTCACAAGGTTTTGGTCAGTCCAAGGCTGTAGTAGAAGACACTTGCCGAAGATGCCACGCAGTGGGACTGAACCCAGGACCATGTAGTTGGAAAGCAAACTTCTTAACACACAGCTATGCCTGCGCCTATATTGTAGATTGTTAAATACCTACAGTATGTCAGAATCTTCAACCCTTCAGCATTTAAACCAGCCACATCTAGCCCAAATACTATACCTGTTTTACGTTCAAATTGACCATATTCAGCCTCTCACACCTACCCTACAATGTCACATAAAAAACAAACAAGTACATCATCAAAATCATCATCATCATCATCATTTAACGTCCGTTCTCTATGCTAGCATGGGTTGGACGGTTTGACCAGGGATCTGGGAAACCAGAAGGCTGCACCAGGCTCCAGTCTGATCTTGCAGTGTTTCTACAGCTGGATGCCCTTCCTAACGCCAACCACTCCGAGAGTGTAGTAGGTGCTTTTTATGTGCCACCGGCAAAGGTACCAGGCATGGCTGGCAACGGCCACGATCGGATTGGTGCTTTTTACATGCCACCGGCACAGAAGCCAGTCAAGGCGGCGCTGGCATCAGCCACGTTCGGATGGTGCTTTTTATGTGCCACCGGCATAGAAGCCAGTCTAGGCGGCGCTGGCATCGGCCAAGGCGGCACTGGCATCGGCCAAGGCGGCGCTGGCATCGGCCAGGCGGCGCTAGCTGCAATGAAAAGAAGCTGCATGAGTAATTCAAAACAGTGTGGATAAATAAGCATTACGTTTGATATGGTAATCTAAATTCTAAAGGATTAAGTTATCACTGAAGAAAGAACATCTCTGATTGAAATATTACCTTTTAAGATTAGCATCCACACTAGTATTGGCTCTGCTCTCATTTGAAGCTTCTTGACAAGTGACTGGTTGTAGGTCTTTGTTCAACAGAGCTTGTGGTGAGCTACAGCTAGAGGCTGCAGCAGGTTTTGCATCTTTGACAGCTGGGTCGTCTGTTATGCTGGTGTTAGCAAGGAGCTGTTCAATACCATCGTTATCGTCAGACTCTGATGTAAAATTTGAATCCATTTCTTTCTTGTTTACCTTCAAAATAAACAAATAGTTTTTAATTCAGTATCACACAACAAATCATCGTCATCATCATGTAACATCCGTTTTCCATGCTGATATGGGTTGGACAGTTTGTGTATGTATACGTATTTGTGTGTCTGTGTTTGTCCTCTTTCCATTGCTTAACAACCGATGTCAGTGTGTTTACGCACCCGTAACTTAGCAGTTTGGCAAAAGAGACCGAATAGGTACTAGGCTTACAAAGAATAAGTCCTGGGGTCGACTTGTTCGACTATAGGCGTTGCCTCAGCATGGCCACAGTCAGATGATTGAAACAAGTAAAAGAATATCAGACATGAACACTGTTGGACAAACCTGAGAGTATTTGGCTTCACAGATATTGTGGTTTAGGACTGAATCTTTTAACTCCAGTCCATTCCAGGAAATAAAAATTAACATATGACAATGATGTCAACTTATATTTTCATCTTCATCGTTTAACATTCGTTTTCCATGCTAGCATCGGTTGTCAACTTATATTTTATCTTCAACTAGCAGTATCGCCTGGCGTTGCTCGGATTTGTAAGGGAAATAACTATATAAGCATTTTAGAGAGTTACTTCCCTTATATAATAGCAAAAAATGATGGTAAATTTTTTTTTAAATCGTAGACTCATCGTAGACGCGCGCTAATACCCAGAAAGGCTCGATATGAATCACGACTATAAGATACCCGCTTTTGGTTACACTGCACCGCAAAATGTGGGAGTAGTTAGGAATCTAAATCATAGGAGACAGACACACAACTTCACTTTTATATATAAAGATAACTTTTATCACAAAGAGAACAAAAACACAACACTATGTAGCAGACCCAACAAACTGACTCCATGATGGAATCCCACCCTCACCTCAAACCACTAAAATACAAAAGATAACAAATGATGATGATCATTAAAGAGAATTACCTTCCATTTAGTTTTGTCATTGATGACAACAAGGACTAGGTCTCCATTAAGAGCTGAGTTACGATTCTTTGTGCCACAGATGTAGATATCTGAGTGTCCATCCTAAAGAAATTGGTTTAAAGAGAATGAAATAACAATGTTTTAATTTTTTCAAGTAATATGCATGGATTGATTGAAGAACATATTTTCAGGCATGTCTTTAAAATCACTAGGACTACTGCTTATGTCCCTCCTATATGTCCATATTTAACTTAAGAAAACAGAAAAATTATAGCCATCTCATAGAAGAAATCCCTCTCACTCTTGATCCAGCAGAACACTGAGTATGTGGCAGTTGGAGGATGAGAGGAATGTACTAGCACTCAGCTGATATTCATTTCAACTATGGAATCATCATCGTTTAGCGTCCACTTTCCATGCTAGCATGGGTTGGACGGTTCAACTGGGGTCTGTGAAGCCAGAAGGCTGCATCAGGCCCAGTCTGATCTGGCAGTGTTTCTACGGCTGGATGCCCTTCCTAACGCCAACCACTCCGTGAGTGTAGTGGGTGCTTTTTACGTGCCAGACGGAGCTGGCAAACGGCCACGGACGGATGGTGCTTTTTACGTGCCATCCGTCCGTGGCCGTTTGCCAGCTCCGTCTGGCACCTGTGCGGGTGGTACGTAATGTGAAATGAAATAATCTTTATGGGCTCTCTCGAATAAATGGACTCAATGTCATAGACATTTAACTTGCATTTTTACACACAGTGTTTGTAAAGATATAATTAGCGACAGACTTAAGTGAAGCTGTGAGTCTGAGGCAGAAAGATAGGGAAGAGTGATTAGTGATGGACCTAGGAATGATGCACAAAATGTGTGGCCAGTGGAAGAGAGAGCCAGAAGCTTTGAGTGGGTATAGTACACAGTTTGCTAGTTTCAGAAGAAACTAGCATTACGTTTGTAGTGAAGACATAATGCATAATAGTTGAGTCTATACAGATTTCTGAAGGTACTGCAGGATATATACTTTACCATTTTGAACAGTGTTAGCACTGTAGAAATGACAAACATTCTGTTGGCTGAATGCATCAAGTTCACTTTCTTGAATTGTGGAAAGCTTTTGCAATGGACTGCCATCTTTATCTCTTATCTACTTAATATTATGGAATCTATAGAGAAGAACCAACTTTATGGATGTCTGTGACCCAGGTTTAGCTTAACACGACATTCTACATGCCACAGTCAACTGAGTAAGGAATAGGTTCTAAATCTTCTGAGGATAATACTTGTAACATTGGCTGGGTATTACTTTAAATTTGGTGCTAAACATTAGGGTCTATAAGCCCTTGAGGGATTTTGCAGAAGTTTCTGTTAATATTTAACAAAAATAAACTAAAATGAAAGAAAGAAATAAACTCACTGGGTGTGGTACATAGCAATCTTTGTAGTCCTTAGGGTTGATTCGAATTTCACCCTGATGGAGGAGAAATTGAAAAAAGTTAGTGAGAAAAAGGATTAATAGGAAGGGATAAATAAGACAAAGAATAGTTTTTCTATATGTTGATGTAATGATTAACAAGATATATGTTTAAAATAAACCTTGAGTAATACAGGTAATACTTTCCCTGCTCACAGAGGTCAGGCAGAATTCATCAAGAAGGATTTTTTACAAGCCAAATGCCCTTTCCCACATAACCAAACATGTTTATATAGAAGACTGAAAACGAATGGCACTGCTTGTGTGATGGTGACACTAGTTTACAGCTATTATACAATGTCAAGACAAAAAAGGCACAAACACGCACGCATGCACACACAGGCACACATACACACAATGGGCTTTTTTCAGTTTCCATCAACCAAATCCACCCACAAGGCTTGGGGCTGTAATATATGATACTTGCCCAAGGTGTCCTGCAATGGGATTGAACCCAAGACCACATGGTTGGCAAGCAAATTTCTTAACTACAAAGCCATACCTGCACAGAAGTGTGGAATAAAATATATAAAGAATTCAGGACACAATAACAAACCCTTGTGACATTATGGTTAATCTTACATAAGGACCTTTGTGTAAGCAACAGCTTTCACAATGTGTAAAGGCTCAGCATTTTCTGAAACCCTTTCAACATCATTGCTGCTATAGGAAACACATAATATTAAAACACTGTGAGGGAAAATAGAATTATGATAAATAGATTTGAAAGAAAAGTTCTTACTATTATTAGGTTGGGATTATTTTTAACTCGTTCTTCGATGTCTTCAATTTTCTGAAAAATAAAATAAATAAATAGATAAATAAATAAAATAAAATAATCAAACGTTTATAAAAAAGTACTTTGAATTTGATAAAGTTTCAATAGTTATGTGTTGGACAGGCGGTACTGGCATCGATGATGCTTGAATGGTGCTTTTTATGTGCCAGCGACATGGGAGCCAGTCAGGCAGTACTGACATCGACCAGGCTTGAATGGTGCTTTTTACTTGCCACAAGCATAAGAGGCAGTCAGGCGGCACTGGCAACAACCATGCTTGAATGGTGCTTTTTACGTGCCACCAGCATGGGAGCCAGTGAGGTGACACTGGCAACGACCCACGTTTGAATGGTGCTTTTTACGTGCCACCGGCGGCAAAGGAGCCAGTCAGGCGGTACTGGCAATGAGCACACGAAACATGCATATATAATATATATATATGCTTCTTTCAGTTTCTGTCTACCAAATCCACTCACAAGAAAAATATGAAAGTATATTTGGCCAGCCAAAAAAAAAACCGGAAAAGACAGGTTGAACACAGAGATATCTTCTACCAGTTAACCACTTCTCACAATGACTTAATACATACTGTGTTACAATTACAAAATATACAGAATTAAACAATTCTGTTTTATTGTATCAAGAGAATGAAATCTCATTGAATCAATAAATTGCCTTGATGCAAACTTGGCTCAAGAAGAGGAAGACCATCCAGCACTCTTCCTAGAATCCTGGAAAACTTTGTTGGTCATTTGAACATATTCAACCAGAGCTATTTATATATTTATGATTACTCAAAATGTTGATATCTTTAATGTTGCACAAAGGTGTCAGTAGGGCACGGATTAACAATTACAGACCTGTGTCACTTACATTCCACCTAAAATAATAATAATAGTCCTAGAGTGAATGATATCCAAAACTATAAACAGACACTTTTGAAAAATAGAGGCTTTTTAACGTCTAATATGGTTTCTCCCTGGGACGAAACTTCTTTAACAACAAACCAAACTGCCCAACATGTTTTCAAGAAACCAACCAATTCCTTACAGCTAGATACAGTATGGACTGAATGCATTTTATCATACCATAGCACTTGAGATGTTATCTGTGAAAGGACTAAACACTTTTTTTTTTCATAATTTCTGCTCTGCAATTTGCAATGCTTTTTGTCGCTCTCATTTGTTCTTTTCTTATATATAGACTTGTGTATGTTTGTATTGTAAGTATGTGTGTATGTATGTATGTATATATATATATATATATATATATATATATATGTACATCATGAAAAATAATTTTGGATACAGTTCAGAAAATAGTCAACAATTCATTAGAAGAAAGATTTTAGAAGATCCTAACATACATAAGAGGTGTTGTTTGTCTGGTTATTCGGAGGAGGTGGTGGTTGAGCCTGATTTGACATTTTGTACATTGGTGTGAAGTTGTGAGGTGCATGACCTGTGAGAATTAAAGACAGAAACGAAAGTTGTGCATGAATTTGTGTGAAGCATGTTTCGAGAACAGAGATGAGTAGTTCTAGACTTTAAACACATTAAATACAAAAGCCAACATGTAAATAAGCCAGAAACAATTAAAACAATGGTCTCAGTGTAAATCATTGAATTACTATTTTATTTGCTTCTTTACATAGCCTTGTAGCTTTAGAAACTTAGTGGACTATAAATAATAACACTAGAAGGGGTTTATGTCTTTTTATTTTCATAGGGTTTTATCAAACAGAAAAAAAATACTAGGTCTGATCCAAAAGCATCAGGACTGTTGCTATGGTAACAGGGCTCAAGTACACAGAGTGAAGCTGCTTAGCAGATTGATTTTGAACCCTGTTGTGTATGCATTCTCACCAACATTCTCACTCACTTCTGTTGTTTATGTAAATGCTTGGTAGTAAAGGGTGTAGAGTGCAGTTATTTCACCACACCACGGAGGTTCTATCAGTGACCACGGCAGAGAAAATTGAGCAGAGAATCTGCATTAAATTTTGCCAAAAGCTTGGTCATACCTACACTTTTTTTTCTTCTTTTCCTCTTTGCAAAAATCAAATCCCACATGAATGGGAAAAGATTCCAAGATGCTGAGGAGATCCAAGAGAATGTGATAAGGCAGCTGCTCCCTATCTCAGAAAAGGAGTTCTGGGAATGCTTCCTCAATGGAAACAACACTGGATAAAGTGCATGGCTTCAGAAGGGGACAACTTCAAAGGAGACTAAAATGCTGAATTGAAGTATGTTGTAGTTTTCTTTTTATAGCACCAGTCTTGATAATTTTCGATCAGACCTCATATGTGTTAAGAATGTACACAGTTAGATATTGATAGCCATTGTGATGGATAGTGAAGAAAAAAGGTGCTTGTTAACTTCCACCTTAAATGAGCCAATGAGGCTAGAAATAGCAGCTAAATCTCCTTCGTATTACACTCTACCATCTTACAAAGGGAAAGTACACATAAAATAATGTAGTCTTGATACTTTTAAAGAGAGAGGATAATCACAGCTGGAACCTTTCTTGATTATGATGGGCTAATTGGGATATCATGACAGACTTTCTATAGCAGACAATAATGTTGGGCTCCACTACTGCTCCGGCCTCTAATGACTCCCACTAGGCAGGAAACCTTCCTGCTGCAAGGTTAACTCAAGCCGAGTGAACTAGAGCAACATGAAGTGAAGTACCTTGCTCAAGGGGAGACAACATACTGCTTGGGATGGGAATCAAAACATATAGCTTTACGATCATGAACCCAACAACCTAATGAATATGCCTTGTGCTTCCATAGATCCACTAGGGTAGCTAGAGTGTGTGCTGCCCAGGGTGGCCCTTACATTTGCTGCACCCAGACCCCACAAAAAACATATATTGCCTACAGCAATAGCCTACAACAGGATGAAAGGTGGCACCCCATTAAAAGTATTGCCTTGGGCGGACTACCCCTACTGCCCCCCCCCCCAGCTACACTAATGCATAGGTCTGCTACATTGGGACTCAACAATTGCAATTGTTGTACACCATAGAAACACACACACATTATAATTGACCTTATATGTCTTATAAGGGAAAATAAAATGAAATTAAATTAAAATCTGTGGAGTACAGATTTTAATTTAGTGTCATCATTGCAAAAATAACAAAATACTCATATTCGGTGTGTGAAAGAAGCAAAGTACCAATTCAGTTATAAGAACTATCATGGACTCTGGACTACTTATAATATTGAGTATAGTTCCAGTGTACCGTAAGTAATGTACAAACTTCAGACTGAAGACTGATGGTATTCTTTTGTGACAAAGCTCCTTTGTGTAAAAGAGAAAGTTCATGTTTTTAATCACTATTTTTTAAAAGTTACTATTTTCCATCCCTGATTGAACAAGGAAATAGCTATTGGTTGGTACAATATCTTTACTGTTCTACGTTTTTCCTATTGTTGATAATTCAACTCTCACAGTGAAACCTGTGAGTTTTATTTATTTAACCAGGCAGACTGGGACACTCACGTCTTACTCAGGGACACATGTAACACAATGGCAGCAATGTGGTCAAAGGTCAACCATATTAACCAGATGACCATTATGAAGATAAGAAATAACCATTAATGGAAAAAATATCTGGTCCAATGACTAAGTGATTAAAGAAGGCTAGACGACTGACCACAAAGTCATAAGATCAAACGTCTTTGTGTTATGCCTCCTCTAAGCAAAGTACTCCTTTGAGCAAAGTACTCCTTTGAGCAAAGTACTAAACTCAAAAACCTTTCCCTCTATGGATACAAAACATTAAAAATGCCACATTTCTCCTTTTCCTGAGAAAGAATAACATTAAACAGATAAACAGTATAGACTGTAGTATTTGCATAGTTCAAACAATGTAAATTGTTTTATACCATGAGGAAGAAGAGAAAACTTTAACACTAGGGAGCTACACTGCAAATAAAGGTTTGTGATTTTGTGTCCTAGTGTTACAATCTTTAGGTTGTTTTTTTTTCTCTTTCTGTTTCCAAAGAAGGACAAATGTCTGAAACATTAGACATCTTCTCCACACCATAAAACATATTCCATTGTTTGAACTACAGTAAGCCCTTGACTATCACGGGTGTTACGTTCCAAAACCCAATAGGTGAAAATCTGCGAAGTAAAATCAGTACTGTACTATATATATTTTTTAATTATTTTTAAAGTATATATTTATTTTATTATAAATGGAAAACAACTCCACGGAGGAATCGACGTAAGCTTAAATAATAAACTGCGATAAGTGAATCGTGATATGGCAAGGGATTACTATATTTGTATTATGGTTTTTAATGATGTAGTACATCTCTAGCTTCTTAGGATTCTACTGTTTCATTTGTACTTGTATAGATATCTAGAAAATAAATATTATTCAAGATAATATTAAGTAATTCAAAGCATTAAAAATATTAATAAGAATTACAGATATTTAACAATAATATGATAATATATATTTCAGTGAAACAAAACCATGTAAGAAGATTCTTTTGGAAAGTACATCTATCTTCGTTTATCACAAGTGTTTGGTGAAAAACAAAAACCACCTTTTTAAATAAATCAGTTATAAATGAATGATAGAACATGGGAAAAATAGGTTTTGTTCCTCGACCCCAGGTTTTCCTGAGCATTGTGGATGGCCACTAGTGCATGCTTTTGTAGTCTAAACAGAATCTTCGATTGTCAACCCATGTTATCACAGATCAATTTTTGTTAAGCATAACATGTCTCACAATAAGTGTATTGTATTATCCCAGATCAGTAACTAATGAATTAGTGATAAACGAGGATAGATGTACTAGAAAACAGAATCTACATAAAGGTTGTACAAAACTGGAGGTAACAATGAAACGGAAAATATACATTATTTTCAAGAATTATAAAAAGAAACAATATTTAATTTAATTTTTGTTTGAATTTGCAAAATGTAATTTACCTAAAATTCCATTTGGTGGCTGAGAATATGTCTGTTTAAACGGTGGTCTGTAGTTTTGTTTGTTGGGTGGCTAAAATAATAATAATAATAATCATAAACCTCATTGTTGAGTAAAAATGTCTAATACAAATGTATCAAATAACAGTGTTAATGAGGCTGGAACCAAAGGTGAAAGCCTTTCAACTGGCAGGTGCCCTGTGGTCGAGCAGCACAGGCCCAGTCGTCATCTAGAAACTGCTTGTAAACAAAGCCAGAGGCAGAGAAGAAGGTGAGATAAGGAGGCAAACCGAACAGCAATTGAATGCTGGATCAGGAGTGAACCCAGTAGAACAGGATTCCGACAACAAATGAAAGTAAAATGGAATAAAATAGGACTCTTCGAAATAAGTGGGAAGGTGAAGATAGTGCCCATTATTGTTGGATCCTTGGGAACAGTATCAGAAGGCATTAAGGGGAATATAAAAGAAATTGGAATAGAGTGCCCAGTAGAACTGTTACAAAAGGTTTGCCTCCTTGGCATAGCCAGAATAATCAGGTAAGTATCAGATAGCTGAAAACAACGGATAGCATAGTACTGCAGGACGCAGGTAGCAAGCCCACTATGAATGTAAAACTCCAGGAGCTCCAATAAAACCCGTAATAAAGAGAAATGATAATTAACACTCATTGTGAGTTCTTTATAACTGAAACTAACAAGATTATTTGGGCTGCAGCTATGGTTGCTGCAGATAGAGTTGGATACAAAAGAAGAGAACAAACAGAATGTAAAGAACCATTCTGGCGTAGACGAATTTGTGAGAAACAAACAAAGTTGAAAAAGATATTTAGGACAAGTTGATAGATTGAATAGAGGGG
Organism: Octopus sinensis; assembly: GCF_006345805.1. NCBI lineage: Eukaryota > Metazoa > Mollusca > Cephalopoda > Octopoda > Octopodidae > Octopus > Octopus sinensis. Next base: position 149,009,397 of record NC_042999.1, read on the forward strand.
AATTGCATAACGAAAGCATAAGAATAATGCTGGAGAGAACATATAGAATAAGAAATAAAAGGTATGATGTGATACTGGAATAATTGAAATAAAGCAAAATTGGAAAGGTATAACTATAGAGCAAAATAATTCAGGCAAATCAGAAGAAACTGTTTCAGGAACTAAATGGGCAATTATTACACATAACAATGATACCAAATGCAGAGGAAAGCAGGGAATTTTGGAGAGGGGAACTGGGGACCAACTTGTAGAGCATAATGATGAAACAGAGTGGCTGCATGAAATCCAAGATAGGTTAAGAAATATAGAAGGCCAAGAAGACAAAGATAACTAGAGAAATGATAAAAAAGCAGTTAAAAATATTCCCAAATTGGAAGAGCCCAGGATCAGATAGAGTCCAAGGTTATTGGATGAAGAAGCTGAGAGGACTCCATGAAAGGATAGCACAACAGCTAGATGAGTGCTTGCAGAAAGGCACAGTACCCAGCTGGATGACAAAGGGAAAGACATTGTTGTGTGCCAAGGGTCCTGAAAAGGAGAATTTTGCATCCAACTTTAGGCCAATAACATGCTTTCTGCTAATATGGAAACTAATGTCAGGTGCTTTGGCTGGTGAACAGTATAGATACATGGAAAACAGTGGGCAGCTACCTATTAGAGATCCAAAAGAGGAGCCAGGGAACGAAGGATCAGCTCTTAATTGATAATCTAATTATCAGGAACTGCAAGAGAAGACACATAAACCTGAGCATGGCATGGGTTGACTATTGTAAAGCATATGGTATGATACCACACTCCTGTATAATAAGAACAAATGGAAATGTATGGAGTAGCAGAAAATATGAGAAGCCTTATATGGAATAGCATGAAATGCTGGAGAATGGAATTGACAGCAGAGAATCAAGTATTAGGAGAAATGAAAATCAAGAAAGGTATCTTCCAGGGAGACAGTGTGTTCTCACTGATCTTCATGCTGGGAATGATCCCCTTGAGTGAAATCCTACAGAAAACAAAGTTGAGGCATGATCTGGGAAGAGGTAAGGGAAACTGAACCCCTTGCTATTCATGGATGACCTAAAATTATTCACAAAAGCTGAGGTAGAACCAGACAACCTAGTCCAGTCTGTGTGGATTTTCTACAATGATATTAAGATGGAGTTTTGACTCTCAAAATGTGCTATGATGGCGATGAAACAAGGTAAGCTTTTCAGAACAGAAGGCATATGGTTGCCAAGTGGTAAAATGATGAAGGCAATTCAACCTCAATCCAGCTATAAATACTTGGGAATACTTGAAGCAGATGGAATCAAACACAACGGCATGAAGGAAAAGACAAAAAGAGAGTACCTATGGCGAGTGAGAAAAATATTGGCTTCAAAGCTAAATGTCAGGAACATAATTTTGGCAATAAAATTGTGCAGTTACAGTAGTTCAGTATGGCACTGGAATCCTCAAGTGGACAGAGGACGAACTAAAGGAGTGCTTGGTGTACCCTTGTCAGATGGGTAGTATATTGGGCTTCATATATTTGCACCTCAGTCACTTTGATGGCATGTGCTGCTCTGTCATTCAATAACACATAACATTTTGAAAATGGTGAATACCATCAGTTTTTTTACATAAAGTAAATTCTTATTCAATTTCATTAAAGCAGGGTTTATCTCATGGAACCCCAGATTTATTTTATGGAATTCTGGGACTACTTGGCATCCACTTTTGGAACATTAACCCTTTAGCATTCAGATTGGAATAATAATAGAAGGGTCAGTACAAGGACAACGCTTGTTGAGAAGCAAGTGATATTTCACTCAGTCCTTATATTGATTTTACTTGCCTGGTTGTTACAGTTCTTATTGAGATGAGGATCCATCGGGTTGGAACCACCCCTGTGCGCCATTGACGACAATAGTAACACCATCTCATCAGCAGGAAGGTAAAATAATGGCTTGTCAACTTCTTCAAGAAGCTGTGAATACGAACCTTTTATTCATATTGTTTCGAATTAATCCTACATTATCTGTGGCTTTGAGATTTCAATGATGTGATTGCTTATTTTCAGAATAACATTGTAAGGTAAGTGAGAGAAGCCAGATCTAGCCAGTTTGAGAATAAAACAAATAGAATATTCTGGCCAGATATGGCCGGTTTAAACGCTAAAGGGTTAATAATTACTGGAATAATAATAGAAGAGGACAACACTTGTTGAGAAGCAAGCAATATTTCACTCGGTTTTATATTGATTTTACTTACCTGGTTGTTACAGTTCTTATTGAGATGAGGATCCATCGGGTTGGAACCACCCCGGTGCGCCATTGACGACAATAGAAATACTATCTCGTCAGCAGGTTGGTAAAATAATGGCTTCTCAACTTCTTCAAGAAGCTGTGAATATGAACCTTTTACTTCTGTGGAACAAACAAATACTAGATAGAAAATTGCTCATGAAGAATGTAGATGATGTTGGATGACATTCACATGGAAACAAAAATAATTTAAATGCTAATAAAATCACTAGAATTTGAAAAGACAAAACAAATGTCAGACTGTGTCTGCAAGAAACAGTACATTTAGCAGCAGCAGCAGCAATAAAGATGATATATAATGATTGAGGTATGTTAGCAGACTGTGAGGAGAAGAAATATCAAACAGAAAATGAGTTTTATCACACCACACCAGCTTAAAAAAAGGGAAAGGCATAAAATAATGTAATTCTAGATGCATCTATAAAGACAGGGTGATAATAACTGCATCATGAGTCAACTTAATCAGGGTTGGCCTAGGGTTAAACAAAAACATTCAAATGTTTAAAATAAATGAATATGAATTCAGTTATTTTCTATTATAAATGATACTATTTTCCTGCACCAACCAATGTACAATATTGTACATTTCCTTAATAATTCTTTCATCCCTACTGCAACAATTATTGCAAGGTCTATGGTTCATTAATGAAGTCAGAATAAGACTCAATATGTCTGGAGTTATTTCCTCTTATTTGTCAGCAAGAATTATATTAGTCATTGAATAATATGCTGTTTTATTCTCTCATTTCTTTTAAATGCTCTATACATCAAACAGCTACATACACACACACGCATACATTGATAGATACATAGAAAAATATATTCATCACAAGGTCTGGCCTTTGTACAGTGGTAGCTTATGTGTGTGAATGACCCTAAGAGCAATGCCAGTAGGGCCTTCCATGACGGTCAGGTCCAAGGATAGAGGCTAGACAAATAGGCAGCATGTCTCCCCAGAAGTAAAAGTCAAGTTTGCACAGGGCCAACAACCCTACCTTGAAAATATCAAAGTTACAGAAGCATTGATTATAATCCAAAACCAACTCAAGAGAGGATAACCTAGAGCCAAGAACAGTGGAGAAAAGTCATTAATGGTCTATGTTCCATAGGGAACAAGGGCTTAAGTAATATATATGTGTGTGTATATATATATCATTATCATCATCATCGTTTAACATCCGCTTTCCATGCTAGCATGGGTTGGACGATTTTGACTGAGGGCTGGTGAACCAGATGGCTGCACTAGGCCGCAATCTTGATCTGGCAGAGTTTCTACAGCTGGATGCCCTTCCTAACGCCAACCACTCTGAGAGTGTAGTGGGTGCTTTTTACGTGCCACCAGCACGGGGGCCAGTCAGGTGGTACTGGCAATGACCTCGCTCGAATCTTTTTACGCATGCCACTGGCACAGGTGCCAGTACGCGACGTTGGTAATATATATACACACACACACACATACACGTAACATATGGTATAATTATAAATAGGGCAAATTTTAGCCATTTCTCCGCAGACTGGAAAAATGATGAACAACGTTAATCAATTTTCAAACCTTATTGGGTTCTCATCATAAGCATCCACATTATTTTGACAATCTCCAGAGAAACAAGCAGCCAAACTGTTTATATACTCAACAAATGCAGCAGTTACTCTATGAAGGAGTCCCTAATTTGCATACCAAAAGTGTTTAACACACTATCAATACCAGCAGCCTGTCAACGGGGATCTTAGTCCACACAGTATCAAGGTATGATATAATATATACGTAATATACAGTATATATATATATATATATATATATATATATATATAATTAAAAACGAAGAGTTGAGATATATTCACATCCAAAACTTTTTATCAAAAAAGGTTTCTACAAGCATACATAATAATGACCAACATATGTTTCAATTGCAGCAACTACATATTGCTCTGTATGCAATAATGCATCCTAGTCACTGTAATTTCATCAAGGGTCCATTACTTATGATGTTTGCAAAGTGAACTAATTCAAACAAACTTCCTGTGTTGGTATTCAGCTGAAAGTGATAGCATTACTTTTTAAATCAAATTGAATTCTGGTCTTATAATCACCTCTACTGGTATTACAGTGGAATCATGGTTTATAAAATGTTCGTTCATATTACAATCAATTGTAGTAGTTTTACTTAGTAGTAGTAGTACATGTACTGCCAAAGCGGAAAGTGTAACCTCTCAAAAGAGCTGTTCTTCACTCCTGCTCCAGAGCGTCGGCTGCGGGGTCACTCCAAAAAGCTCTATCTGCGACGATTTCATCTCAATCAAAGGAGAGGGGCTTTCTCCGTCCGGGTTGCGGATCCGTAGAATAAGCTGCCGGACGAGATAGTGAAGATGCCGACGACCGCTCGGTTCAAAGTCTCCCTTGACCACAAATGGCCTGAACTCTTTGCATGAACACCACCCTGTACATAACTCCATGTCCCCCTACATGGCCTTGCTTTTTGCTTTTTGAGCCAAAAAATTAAATCAACTTAACTTACTTACATTTTACTGTATGGAGTGCATTATTTATTCAGAGGTAAATCACTTATGTTGGGGTTTATACCCTCAGTTATTATTATTATTATTACAAAGACAAACCTATATATATATATATATATATATATAATTAAAATTAAAATGAGGGTGAAAAATTGGATATTAATTTGATAACATCAATTTTAACACCAGTGGTCTAGCATATAAAAAAAACTGAGATTCAGTAAATAGTATTATATACATAAATATAAGTGGGAATTTTTTTACCACTATGTGGAAACCCTTATGCTAGAAGAAGATCTGCTATAGTCTTAACCACTAAAAATTGTTCTCTAGAGAACAATTCTTAGTAGTTATCAAACCTATATATATATATATAGGTTTGATAAGTGCCAATGCAGGAAATCATGGTCCTCGGTCACTCTTTGCTTCTGCTAAATATTAATAATAAAAAAAATATATGAATGAATATATATGTAATTTGCCTCTTAAAATTGTGAGCAGTGAAACCTGTACAATTATACTGAGTTTCAAATATACTAAGTTTCAATTAAGCAGAGGTTTGTAACTAGATGCAAGGAAAATTCCAGTTATTTATCAATATGATAGCTGTTGAGTTGTTATTAAGTACAACCACCTGTTGTGCTAAAATTACAGACATAATCCCCATGTTATGGGCTCCTGTGAAGATCAAAACATACATAGTTATGACAAGATCAGGACTACCCCTTAGACACTAACAGCACTTCAATAAAGGATACAACAGCATTGGTAACTATCAATTTGGCATTGATAGTTTAAGAATTTAGAGAGATGCCTGAATTGCGACAATCCAGATAAGATTCACAGATATCAATCAACAATAGTGCCTTGATATATGAGTTAATATATGAGGCTGCTTGTAAAGTAAAAACCCATAAAGCAGAGCAATAATTTCCCATAGTAGCAATGTTATAAGTCGTAATTTGTTCCCAGAAAAATATTTTACCTATGAAATTTATAATGCTCGTAAATAAATGGCAATAAAATAACAGTAGAATGCAAAGTAAAATAATGTCAAGATCAATTATAATAAAAATAATATTATAATTGTTTTCACTTGGACTAGACCTGTGCACACCATCGCTTATAGACGTGATTGTTGATTCACAAGCACTCAGAGACAGACTTATAGATTTATTTTTAACATAAAAAAATAAGTCAAGAGTTGTTTACTTAGAAGAAGCTATTTTTCACCCTCTTTAAATTTCTTAGTAACATGCAGAAGCACTTGTTATAGTAGTAGAAACGTTTGCACTTCATTCAAAATTTGGATCTTGAGCTTGAAAAATTTCCATTTATCTAAATGTTGAAATGCTTCTGCAAGTCCTTTCAAATATATGGCATGAAGAATTAGCTTATAATAATCTCTCTCAACAAAGCACACTTTCAAAATAAGACATTGAAATTTTCTGCCGTCATTTTACTCCGTTGCTATATGCAGCTGTGTGGACACGTCAGAACCAGTGTTGCTACAAATACTAAATGACTGTTTGACCTTTTTATATTTATTATAAAATAAAACTCCTAAAGCTGATGTCTCATAAAGCAAGTCCTCATAAAGTGAGGCATTACTGTATATAAATATCAATTATTACTAGCAACGACTAAGGTGGCAAGCTAGCAGAATCGTTGGAGCACTGGACAAAATGCTTAGTGGTATTTTGCCTGTCGCTACGTTCTGAGTTCAAATTCCACTGAGGTCCACTTTGCCTTTCATCCTTTCAGGGTTGATAAAATAAGAACCAGTTGAACATTGGGGTAGAATGTAATTGACTCATTCCCTCCCTGCAAATTGCTGCCCTTGTGGCAAAATTTAAAACCATTCTTAGCAAAGACCCAACTGATAATAGCTACAGTAGTAAATTGAAGAACATTTTTAATGCGAAGGCAGTGGGTTGGCAAAATCACAAGAACATCAGACAAAATGCCTTGCAATATTTAGTTGTATTAGTCTGTGTTCTGAGTTCAAATCCTGCCACAGTCAACTTTGACTTTCATCCCTCCTGGGTTAATAAAACTAATAAGTAGCAGTCATTTACTGGGGGCAAGGGAATCAACTCCCCACTCCCCTGAAAACTGATAGCCTTGTGCCTAACTCAGAATCAAAAGTTGGTGAGCAAGCAGTGTATGTTCCAGATCTTTACATTCTAAGTTCAATTCCTGCCAAGGTCAATACTGCCTTTTATCTCACCAGGATCAACAAAATCAAGCACCAGGTTTGGACTGAGGCCAATGGCATTGACTAACAAACTCCTTTCAAAATTACTGGTTTCTTTCTGCCTAAATAACAATTATTATTATTATATGTTTGACTTTTGCTTTGTATTTGTACAAGTTGGCTCCAAGTTTCACCCAGAAACTTTAAGAGACAAATTAGAAGTTCATGTTGGTGTTATGCCTAGGGTGTCATATATTTGGTTTTGCACATAGTATTGTTCTAGAGAATATTTCAGAAAACATAAGAAAATTATAAGATTTGTTTTAAAATTTGAGATTACATAGCCAGTATTTTATGTAGGTTATTATTATTATTATTATTATTATAGATGTTACACAGTATACAATATCATGAGGTTGTTGATAGAAGATATTATGTCTACTGGGGGTTTGTATTGTCTGTCAAATCACAACAAAGACCTCAGATTATTATTATTATTATTATGTCAGGGTGTATGGCCTAGTTGTTAGGGTGTTGCATTAATTATCGCAAAATTAGTTTCAATTCCTCGATCAAGTGGTGTATTGTGTTCTTGAGCAAAACACTTCATCTCATGTTGCTCTGCGACCATTTTGACACCTGATGCAAAGTACACTGTACACCTGTTCAGGCAATGTCAATTTGATGGCAGGATAGAGCTTAATGTGCAGCACACCCATTCTATCATACTTTAAATTCTCATCTCCTAGAATAAAGTTGTCTCCCTTCCTACTGTAGCCACACTCAGTTGAAGGAGATCTTAGTCTTGCAAGCTACATGGTGATCTCTCTAGAGCTGGTCCCATAAAATAAAAGCACCCAGTACACTCTGTAAAGTGGCTGGCATTAGTAAGAGCATCTAGCTATAGAAACCATGTCAAAGCAGATAGAACTTGGCACAGAAGGCAGACCTTAGAACTGTTGGGTCCTGTTAAACTCTGCAACCCATGCTAGCATGGAACATGGATATTAAAAGATGGGATGACGAAAATGATGGCGATGCTCTCCATCAAGTTATATAATCTTAGTGAATACCTTTTGCGAGATGTTGGCAGCTCTAAAAAGTGCTAGTTTCTGTAAAGAATATTAGGTATTATATTTAGATTTCGATTTAATGTTGATTGAAATCGATCAACATCAATGGAAATTGTAGCTATGATACCAGTGCCGGTGGCACGTAAACGAACCATCCGAACGTGACCATTGCCAGCACCGCCCCAACGGGCCCCCATGCCAGTGGCACATAAAAAGCACCATCCGATCATGGCTGTTGCCAGCCTCGCCTGGCTCCCATGCCGGTGGCACCTAAAGAGCACCATCCGACTGTGGCCATTTGCCAGCCTCGTCTGGCACCTGTGCCGGTGGCACGTAAAAAGCACCCACTACACTCACGGAATGGTTGGCGTTAAGAAGGGCATCCAGCTGTAGAAACATTGCCAGATCAGACTGGGCCTGGTGCAGCCTTCTGGCTTCCCAGACCCCAGTTGAACCGTCCAACCCATACTAGCATGGAAAGCGGATGCTAAATGATGATGATGATTTAGAATTTTGGTGTTAGGAATAGAGCCAGAGGTATCCCACTACTTATTTAGACAAGTATTTATTTTATCAATCTTCATCAAATGGCTGAGTAACCCTTGTATATAAAGAGCTGTGATCCACTACACCATTTAAAACTGTTATGCAGAAACACATACAATAAATGCTTCTGTACAGTTTCAGGCTACCAAATTCTATTAACAAGGAATTAATGAACCTAAGGTTAGAATGGAAGACACTAGCTCAAAGTGCTGTGCAGTGGGTTCAAACCTCAAATCACATTGTGGTAAAGTAAACATCTTTACTTTTTTATACAAAACAACAAACATGTAACCATCTTGTCTTAATGTAATATTTTGGTCTACATTGTCTGTGTCCTTAGATGACAGAATGTGATTTGAAGAAAATTTGATTGTTATTTTTAACAGGTTAACTGAGCATGTTGAGGCTACTTCACTGGCTTGAACTGAGAGAATATGTAAAAGGTCTTTCACTGGCTTGCTATTTGTAATTATTTGAAGTGAAATAGAAACTTTCTATTATACTTTTTAGGAAAAGAAGCCGAATGTTCTGTCTCATTGGTATCACACACCTCCCCCATAATCTTCACAAACCAAAAATAAGTTCTGGAAACTTAGTTTTTTTTTCAATTTAACCCTTGTGTTACCAACCCGGCTGAAACCGGCTTTGGCTTTGTAGTACAAATGTTTTGTTTTTAAAAGTTCTAAATTAAAATCTTCCACCAAACCTTTAGTCACGATTTATGTTCCTAACACTATCTTAATTATAACTAAGTTATTTTACTAAATACTTTGTTATACTTAGAATAATTGAAAGAAACACAGAGCATCTCAAAATAAATACAGTAACGAAAGTGTTAATATAGATTAATATTGTGCTCTGTAGAGACAAATGTTTGTTTTTACTGACAACCATAATATCCTTTCTACTTAAGGCACAAGGCCTGAAATTTTGGGGGACGGAGGTTAGTTGATTATACTCACCCTAGTGCTTAACTGGTACTTATTTCATTGACCCCGAAAGGATGAAAGACAAAGTCGACCGTGGCAGAATTTGAACTCCAAACAAAGATAAATGAAATGCTGCTAAACATTTTGTCCGATGCGCTAACAATTCTGCCAGCTTGCTGCCTTATCTACAAGCACAATATCAAAATACATATTCTGTGACTAAGTCTATTTAAGGCTCTATAAAAGTGCAACTCATCATTTATCATCATCATCATTTGATGTCCGTTATACATGCCGGCATGGGTTGGATGGTTTGACCGGGCTGGCACACTAGAAGGCTGCACCAGACTCCAGTCTGATTTGGCATGGTTTTCTATGACTGGAAGCCCTTCCGAATGCCAACCAATCTGAGAGTGTTTTATTATCCATTCATTTGTTAGGCAGTGAGCTGGTAGAAGTGTTAGCATGCCAGACAAAATGCTTGGCAACATTTCTTTTGGCTTTACATTCTGAGTTCAAATTCCTCCGAGGTTGACTCTGCCTTTCATCCTTTCAGGGTTGTGAGCACTGGGGGTTGATGTAACTGACTAACCCTGCCAAAAAAGTGCTGGCATTGTGCCAAAATTAGAAAACATTATTCATTCATTTGTTATATGTCTGTTTTTCCGTGATGGCATGGGTTAGATGAATGTGTTATTTAAGGCATTCTTTCACAGTTGAATGTTTTCCTGACACTAAGTCTTATCTCCATTTTAAATAAGAGACTTTTCAAGTAAGAAAGTTATAAACATTAAAACTGGCTCCTGTGCCGGTGGCATATAAAAAGCACCATCGAAATGTGGCCAGTGCCAATGCACTCTGACTGGTTCCCGTGTTGATGGCACGTAAAAAGCACTATCCGAACGTGATCAATGCCAGGCCCGCCTAACTGGCTCCTGTGCTGGTGGCATGTAAAAAGCACCCACAACACTCTTGGAGTGGTTGGCATTAGGAAGGGCATCCAACTATAGAAACATTGCCAGATCAAATTGGAGCCTGGTGCAGCTGCTGGCTTTCCAGGCCTCAGTCAAACCATGCCAGAATGGAAAATGGACGTTGAACGATGATGATGGTGGTAGTGATGGAAATAAATAAGTGCTAGGTTAACCCTTTCGATACTATATTTCTGTTGAAATAAACTGCTTTTATTTTAATTAATTTTGAAAATAATGAAGAATTTACTAAGCGGTCGAAAAAAAAAAAGAAAGAACATCAGAGATGCTTTACCCCACACAGAAACTACAGAAGCTACTCAGAGGTTTTGCAAGCTCTTCTAAATCTATTGCAATGCTGGAAAGCCTTCTGTATCGTCAGCTGGTACCTCAGGGTCACAAGCATTTCATCCCTTAGCTTGTAAGCTTCACCTGAGTCGGGCAGCGAGGAGTGAGCTGGTCTTCACCTACAGAACAATTTCACTCGCAGTCTCTTACCATCATTAAGCTGGTGCTTGGAACATTTACTAACATGAAGTTTTGATAGAAGGTTTTAATTTAAATCACTTTAAACAATAAGTTTCCATTATAGAAGCAAGAGTCTTCTCAGGTCAGTAGGTGCCAAGGGGGTTGAATGGGTTGAGATATTTAGTTACTCCCACTTTACAACTTAAGTTCAAATTCCACTGTGGATAGCTTTGTATTTAATTTGGTGGTGGTGGTGGAGGGGAATTTATCTGATTGTATTTTATTCTGAGGCCAACTTTACCTTCTGTCATTTCCAGGTCAAGGGTCAATGTAATCACCCTTGCCAGTACAAGAAAGGGTTATTATAATTCTTATTTCTTTACTGCCCACAAGGGGCTAAACACAGAGAGGACAAAGAAGGACAGACAAATGGATTAAGTCGATTATACCGACCCCAGTGCGTAACTGGTACTTATTTAATTGACCACAAAAGGATGAAAGGCAAAGTTGACCTTGGCGGAATTTGAACTCAGAACGTAGCAGCAGACGAAATACTGTTAAGCATTTCCCTCCAGCATGCTAACGTTTCTGCCAGCTTGCCGCCTTATATTATAATTCTGTTGAGGTCAACCTTGCCGTTTATCCTTTCCAGGTCAGTAAAATAAGTAACAGTTGAACACTGGGGTTGGTGTAATCAACTATCCCCTTCCCGCTAAATTTACTGGTTTTGTGCCAAAAATTATTATTTTTGCACCCTAACCACTAGGCCACGTGCCTTAGTCCAGGTGGTACATTGTGTTCTTGAGCAAAACACTTCATCTCACATTACTCTGCAATCACTTCCACACCTGACGCGTGGTACACTGTGCACCTGATTAGGCAACATTGATTTGATGGAGAGAGGGAGTTAATGAGCAGCATGAATATTTGATCGTTATAAACAAATCATTTGTGCAGGTTGTTTCACAAAAGCTGAGCACTCACATGTCATCTGTGATGGGAAAGTCCATTGTAATTATTACATATTAATTACTTACTTATATCCTGTTACCAATCTAAGAAATACAGGATTTATACTGCATCAGGTGATTCTTTAATAGGTCTCCAGTGATATTAAATGATTAAAAATAACAATTAAAAATTTAGTAAAAGTTGTATCTATTGGATATAGTGAACAATAATTGTGCAGCAATAATATAATACAGAAAGATAGTAGGACAGTTTAGTAAGTAATACAATACAATTAAATTTCTGTATTATATATCACACTAGCTGGTCCTGTGCCATAAAAAAATGATGGCTAATTGTAGTGTTTTATATACAAATATGGTGCAAAATAATCACAGATATAAACATTCACATACTTGTACATGCACACAAATACACAGGTATACTCACACAGAGTTGAAATGCTGTTTGATTTTTCTTTTCAGCGTTGAATGTTCACCACCCCACTTCCATTGCACACACACACACACAAAACAAACATTCACATGATTCCCTTTTACACACCCACACATACTAACACTGAGTTGAAACGCTGTTTGATTTTTCTTTTTTCACTGCAGCACTTCCATCACAACACTACCAAGTTCACCATCACCTTCCTTATTCATCTATCACCCCTTCCTTTCTCATTCCTATGATGTGACGGAGAAATACACAAGAGTATTATTATAGTAGATACCTTGGTCTGCTCAGTGGGTGAAGGCTAAGGAACAAGAGAAACCAAATTTAACATCCTGGAGTTCAGTGTCCAACTACTTAAGTATATTATAAGCTTACTAAGACAGGTTTAGCACAGTAGTAAGTTACTAAAGAGACCGTTGTCTATAAAGACTGGTGATGTACCATGCAGTCAGACTATCTTTTAATTTGACATTCTGATATTTATAGGTGTATATGCGAGGCTCACCAATGGAGAAGTTCTTATCCGGATCAAGCCAAATCTGTCGCTGGAAGCTAGAATTACCAAGCATAGATTGGCATATTTTGGTCATATTATGCAGAGGAAATCCCTGGAGAAGGACATCATGCTCAGAATGGTCAACAGCAAGAGAGGAAGAGGCTGACCAAGAATCCGCTGGCTTGACACCATTAAGAGTGACATGGGAATGGCCATAGCCAATCTGAAAGAAGCGACCCAGGAGAGAACTGGCTGGAGAACACTGATTCATCGAGTAACCGAGAGTTGACTTCGACTGAGCAGATAAGAGAGATATGTGACTGTGGTTAAGAAGCTTGTGTCCCAACCACATAGTTTCAGGTTCAGTCCCACAGCATGGCACCTTGGGCAACTGTCTTCTGTTATGGTCCCAAAGCCTTGTAAGAGTGGATTTGGCAGAGGGAAACTGCAAGAAGACTGTAATGTGTGCATGTAGGTGTGTATGTATGCAATAACACATGTAGATACAAGTGTGTGTGTTTGTTTGGGACTTATTGCATTGACATTGTGTGATTGTTGTAAATAAATGTCTTTCATTTCCAACATTCCGTGAAAACATGTCTGGCCATGGAGAAACATCTCCTTGCTTAGAAACAGTTAAGGGTTGTCATCAGGAAAGGCATCCAGTTATAGAAAATCTGCCTCAATAAACTCCAACTGACCCATGCAAGCATGGAAAAGTGGACGTTAAACACTGATGATGATATTAAATTTCATGAAGAATTATAGCTACAACTTTGTATGCCCTACAAGATCAGGAAAAGGATCTTTAGCTATGAATTTCTGAAACTCTCCTACTCTCGTTTACTTGTTCCAGTCATTTGACCATGGCCATGCTGGAGCACCACCTTTTAGTTGAGCAAATCGACTCCAGGACTTATTCTTTGTAAGCCTAGTACTTATTCTATCAGTCTCTTTCGCCAAACCTCTAAGTTATGGGGACATAAACATACCATTGTCAAGCAATGTTGGGGGAACAAACATAGACACACAAATACATACATATATATATATATATATATATATATATATATATATATATATATACATACGTATATATATATACAACGGGCTTCTTTCAGTTTCCATCTACCAATCCACTCAAGGCTTTAGTCAGCCTGAGGCTATAGTAGAAAACATTTGCCCAAGGTGCTACGCAGTGGGACTAAACCTGGAACCATGTGGTTGGGAAGCAAGCTACTTACCACACAACCACTCCTATGCCTACTTATCTCCTGATAAGTTCATCTTCAAATGATTTATCGGAGAAAAGAGGTCATGGATTCTTTTAGTTACTTTTGGAAATGGTTGCTAGAACAGGTAGCTCACCTTGTTTGATTGCATCTTGTGCAGGATTTCTTTGATATTTCGGGATGATTTTAAAGGGATGACTTTACTTGTATGTTAGAAAATGACCCTTAGAAATTCACTCAACAGTCTAACCTAAATAACACAAATTAGTTTTGGATTGAAAAAGACTTTTAAATAAATTCTTAACCATTTTATTGTTTATCTTGCATCCTTTACTCACTTCAGTCATTGGACTGCAGCCATTGCTGCTATCACCATTTTGATGGAGATATTTTATACTGAATACACCTGTATTTTCCCTTAATAATAATAATAATAATAATAAAACGTCATTCAACACAAAATATCCCTACAAGAATATGGCTCTTTGAAAATAACTTAACGGTCAATGAAACCATTCCAAACAAAGTAAAAAAAAAAATTCAACAGAAGCTTTATTTTTTTTTTTGCTATCTTAAGAAAATCCAACTGTCATTGCATACAAACAGTAAAACTAAATATATCTCTAAGCAATCTTTGAACTTGTTACATCTATCTGTGTCCTGTTCTGTTGAGTGTTCTATATTCAAATACCTAGGTTTTTGTGAGAAAGTGAAAGTATGTAAATGAAAATGGATAAACACAAAATGTCAAACAGAATGAGAAAGAATTTGTTATGAAAAGAACCAATAAATGGATGAATAATACTATAATATCAGCAGAAAATGGTCTTTCAGTGAGAAAGAACTGAAAGACACACATACCTTTAGTCTTAGCCACAATACATTTATCGGATGGTTTTTGCCCATTGTCCAGTTCACTGGACTTTTTCTTTTTCTGTTTTTTCCCTGTACACTGAGTAGAAGAAAGTTGTTTATGGTCTAAATTTGAGAACTGTTTTACAGATTGTTCTTCAACTATATACATTTTATCGTCACTGATTTCCAAATCTGTTGCTACACTTTCACCAATTCCTGAGCATTTTATTATTGCTGTGTCATATAATTCTGTTTCTATACTCAACGGTTTTTTCCTGGATTTTTTAACCCGTCGTCTCCTACGTTTTTGTTTCAAAGAAGTCTGACTACCTTCCTCGGAATTTTCACATTCACAGCTTTCATTATCAGAGTCACTGCTACCTTTCAGTTCACAAAAGTCATCTTTCTCTCTAGAAATACTCTTCAATTCGTTTCTTTCTTCAAAGTCTTTTGTAATTGTTTTCTCTGCATCAGAGTTTTTCTGAGTATTTATACTTTTATGAGATCTAGACTTTTTGTTTTTTCTTTTAGTTTTAATTGCTGATAAATTTTCTCTGACTAATTGAATTTCTGAAACTCTCCTGATAAGTTCTTCTTCAAATGATTTATCGGAGAAAAGAGGTTGAGGATTCTTTTGGTTACTTTTGGAAATGGTTGCTAGAACAGGCAGCTCACCTTGTTCGACTGCATCTTGAGCAGGATTTCTTTCAATTTTACAAGACTCCATCATAAAAATAATAAAATCTATTTACACTTTATTTCTTTAAAAATGTTATATTTGTCCATTATATTTAGTTAAAAATAAAAGAAAGAATTTCAAATTCATATGAATTGAAATATATAAATATGGTTAAATTTTCAATATAACTGTTTTTCTAATAATTTTATGAGATTGAGTTAATAGAAATTTGAATGAACATTTTAAACTGAATTTAAAAGTTAGGTTAATGTTGAAATAAAAACAAATGTTAGAGATCTTTCATTATAATTTCTGATGTATTTTTTAAAAAGGATATGTTGATATAAGGCAGATTTTGATTCTTGACACCAAAGGGATGTATATGGCATATAAATTGAGTGCCTTGAGTTGATACGAAAAACAAATCTGGTAGCCACAGTAGAGTAGACGCAATGCTGACAATGGCGATGATAGAAAATATAACCCAGTCTTATTGTACGGTGACCAAGGATGGCATATATTTGTCTTTTTTCCTAGATACTTTTCTTCTCAATAATTCCCCAAAAACCTTTCCACTAACAGAGACGATGCCTAGGAATAAAGAAAATATTACAAAATAGTTTCCCAGGAATAAGAGTATTTACAAAAGTAGCGAGGACAAAAATAGTTTACTTGGAATTTTTGCGAAAGCAGGGAAAAGAGAGAAACTTTAGTAGTTATGAAAGTTTATGGACCAGTTAGGACAAATTGTGGAAACTCAGGGAAGGCAAGCAAAAAGACTTGTAGTGAGCAAGTGAGCAATTATAGAAGCATTAAACAAGGCTTGTAAACAGTTGGTCAGTATTAGATTAAAAAATGAAATTAAACAAAAAAAAAAAAAGAAAAAAGAAAAAGAAAGAAAACTGTCAGTTTATTTGAAATTAAAACATGAAATGACTTTTGAGAGCTGATGATAACAGATCATTGTGGTCATGCTGTTACATCGATTGCAATCTGATGAACAGCTTTTCCACAGGTTTTAAACTGCCATTGTTATCATCAGTAAGTATTTACATATTAGATACAAAGTTCATATTAGGGGCTCTATATTTAGACATTTTTTGTTTTCATCCATTTTACAATGCTAGTGCAGATGGGTTCGTTTTTTTTTTTTTTTTCGTTTAATGTCCGCTTTCCATGCTAGCATAAAATATTTAGATATTTTCATATCACCAAAGTAATTGTTTCAATGCAGGCACAGTCGATTGGTTATCATATAATTGTTGATGAATAACCAGTTAAGACAATAAATTAATAATGGTATTCATCAGTTAAATTGCCAGTCAGAAATATATCACAATCAAATGTTGTAAAGGTAGCAAAATGAAAGGAGGAGGGAATCAGATCAGAAAAAACATGCAAAATTAGGGAAAAATGTGGAAATTCAGGCTAATAGCATTGAGGTTTTAGGATAGAGAAAATATTGATGAAATATAAGAAAATTACTCCAATGCTGCTTGTAACCCCTATTTGCAATCAAAATGGATACCAATATACAGGAAGACGGTAGGATTAAAATATAGAGCAGCATAGCAATCAGATATTTACTTCAGAATTATGGTGCAGCTGTAATATAAGATAGGTTTTGGATTATTCAGTCAAACGTAATGCTTGTTTATTCATTGTTTTAGGTTAATTATGCATTACCTCATAGCTTTGAGATTTCAATAAGTGATTGTTCATTTTTAGAATGACAGTGTAGGGAAGGAGTGAGAAGCTAATTCTGCTGGTTTTAACAGAAAACAGGCAGAATATGGTTGGTTTAAATGCTAATGAGTTAAAGCTTTAGAGTTAACTTTCATTTTAATTAATGATTTCCTTGAAAAAGTGGGATACGAACATACACAAAAACATAGAGAGAGAGAGAGAGAGAGAGAGAAAAGCAGGGAGAGGGAGAGCATGGGGGATGGAGGGAGAGGGAGGAAAGAAGAAAGTAATCTTTAACACTAAAATGTAACAAATGGCAGGAATCATTACAAAATCTGTTCAAGATGTACAAAAAAAAAAAGGGCTGGCTTCCATCAATCAGGATTGATCTTATATATGCACCTGTATGAGGGATTGTCTCTGAGATGAGTGTGTTTAGAACCTCTACACAGAGTTTTGTCTATTGCACAATTAATTCCAACATATCAATATTTTTCAACTCAGTTTGACGTATATGAGTCTTTGCCATGTTTGTATTTAGTATACAGACAACTGTCCCGAGGGATTTTTATTTTTGTTACCTCAGCCCTATTATTATAATTAGCTACTCTAATTCTGGTGTGACCAGTGGCTAACACTCTAAAGGTCATAGGTTAAAAGTCCAAGCTAAACAAAGTATGCTAACGAAAACAGCATATTATATTTAGCTTGAAAATGAAGACATAATTTCTGTATATCTTTACACAGGAAATGCTTACAGCATATAAAATTCAAAAGAGAAATTACCTCTATTTTATTCTACATTTCTTGACCTTCAGAAATATTTTGTCTGCATAAAGTGATTAAACAATTAATATATTTCTGTATATAGTCCAAGGAAGGTGGTTTTTTAAAAAACTTTTATTGTTTCACACAGAATTTTTTTATGGGTTCAGTCCCACTGTGTGGCACCTTGAGCAAGTGTGTTATACTATAGCCTCGAGCCGACCAAAGCCTTGTGAGTGGATTTGGTAGGCAGAAACTCAAAGAAGCCTGTCGTGTATATATATATATATATATATATATATATGTGTGTTTGTGTATATGTTTGTGTGTCTGTGTTTGTCCCCCCAACATCGCTTGACAACCGATGCTGGTATGTGTTTATGTCCCTGTAACTTAGCAGTTCAACAAAAGAGACTAATAGAATAAGTACATGGCTTATAAAGAATAAGTCCTGGGGTTGATTTGCTCGACTAAAGGCGGTGCTCCAGCATGGCCACAGTCAAATGACTGATACAAGTAAAAGAGTAAGGAGTAAAGAGAGTAGTACAAGTGAGGGAGTTTTTTTCTAATGATTTAGGACAATTTGAATATTGTTAGAGCAGTTCAGGTGTTACAAAAGAGATATTTAGAGAGAGTAACTGGAAGAGAGAGACAGGTCACAATTGATTTGGAGTTACTTTTATTAGATCTATATTATTACATTTCATGGATAATATTATGAAAACAAAGGACAGGGGAAAACTTCTCAATTACACTTGTCTAAACTATGTCAAAAGAGTAAGGCAGAAATTAAATTCATTATAAATGATGATGATGATGATGATGTTGGTGGTGATGTTTAACATGGTGATGATGATGATGAAATTGAATTTAGAAATGTTAAATCTTTTTTCTTTGATGCTAAAATAGAAACTGAAATGATATATGATTGATGCTAAATAGCAAACACATATACAAATAGCAAAAAAAAAAAAAAACAAAAACAATAACAAAACTTTGCTAGCTGGTCACTGCAACCTGCTGTGAAATGTGTCCGATGAAATTACCTTAGTATAAAATATCAAAACTGACATATTTGTCATATCAATGTGATATTGTGAAAATGGCATTCAATGTCAACTTTCATCAAACACTAATTAAAAATAAATTAAATAAACATTTATATAAGTAATAATCATCATCATCGTTTAATGCCTGTTTTCTATACTGGCATAGGCTGGATGGTTTGACTGGGGACTGGCAAGCCAGAAGGCTGCACCAGGCTCCAGTCTGATCTGGCAAGGTTTCTACGGCTGGATGCTCTTCCTAATGCCAACCACTGAAAGTGTAGTGGGTGCATTTTATGTACCACCGGCACAGGAGCCACTCAGGCAGCACTGGCATTGGCCATATTCGTCCAATATATTTAACAACATTCTACATTTAGTAACCAAATAAAACAGCTGAGCCAAATTATAATCATAATAAACGAGGATTTATATTTTCATAAAAAGCACCATTCAAGCATGGCCGATGCCAGTGCTGTGTAATTAGCACCTGTGCCAGTGGCACATAAAAAGCACCATACAAGCATAGCCGATACCAGAGCTGCCTGATTGGCAGACATGCCGGTGGCACGTAAAAAGCAGCAGTTGAGCGTGACTGATGCCAGTGCCACCTGACTAGCTCCTGTGCCAATGGCATTTAAAAGGCACCCACTACACTCTCAGAATGGTTGCCATCAGGAAGGGCATCCTGCTGTAGAAACCTTGCCATATCAGATTGGAGTGCAGCCCCCAGGATTACCAGTTCTCAGTCAAACCGTCCAACCCATGCCAGCATGGAAAGCAGACATTAAATGATGATGATGGTGACTTATAGCTATTTTGTAAACTAAAATATAAAAAAAAATATTAGCCACACAATCACAGTAAATATACAATGAAAATGTTTTAATTTTCTTAAATTAAACAAGGATGAAAATTGATAAATGTAAATGGGTCTTTGTTGGGTTTTAACAATGAGGATTCACTTATTTGGATCAGTGAATGGCTGAGCATTGCATAGACATATGTACTTTGACTCTTTAGCATTCCCTTTATTCTGTCAAAAGTAATGCTTATGATTCAAATTGTTTTGAATTAATCCTTTTGTTACCATATTTCTGTTGAAATGCTCTGTGTTTCTTTTAATTAAATACAAGAAAGAATTTAGTAAAATAACTTA
Organism: Octopus sinensis; assembly: GCF_006345805.1. Taxonomy (NCBI): domain Eukaryota; kingdom Metazoa; phylum Mollusca; class Cephalopoda; order Octopoda; family Octopodidae; genus Octopus; species Octopus sinensis. Next base: position 149,029,729 of record NC_042999.1, read on the forward strand.
GTTATCATTAAGCTAGTGTTAGCAACGGAGGCGCAATGGCCCAGTGGTTAGGGCAGCGGACTCGCAGTCATAGGATCGCGGTTTCGATTCCCAGACCGGGCGTTGTGAATGTTTATTGAGCGAAAACACCTAAAAGCTCCACGAGGCTCCGGCAGGGGATGGTGGTGATCCCTGCTGTACTCTTTCACCACAACTTTCTCTCACTCTTACTTCCTGTTTCTCTTGTACCTGTATTTCAAGGGGCCGGCCTTGTCACTCTCTATGTCACGCTGAATATCCCTGAGAACTACGTTAAGGGTGCACGTGTCTGTGGAGTGCTCAGCCACTTACACGTTAATTTCACGAGCAGGCTGTTCCGTTGATTCGGATCAGCCGGAACCGACAGAGTGCTTCCATCCCCATCCATTAGTGTTAGCAACATAAATTGTGACTAAGGTTTGGTGGAAGATTTTAATTCAAAACTTTTGAAAACAAGACTACAGAGCCAGAGGTGGTTTCAGCCGGGTTAGTCTCAAAAGGGTTAAGAATTGTTTCTCTATTATACATTTTAACCCTTTTGTTACCATATTTCTGTTGAGATACTCTGTGTTTCTTTCAATTAATTCTAAACATAACAAAGAATTTAATAAAATAACTTAGTTATCATTAAGCTAGTGTTAGGAACATAAATTGTGACTAAGGTTTGGTGGAAGATTTTATTTCAGAACTTTTGAAAACAGAGCCAGGTTGGTATCAAAAGGTTTAATCATGCAGTATTTTGCAGCTTTTAAAATTTTGATGCAGGAACTGTTTATTTTTAGAATGATATTGTAGGGTTGGTGTGAAAGGTTACATCTGGTCAGTTTGAGTATAAAAAAAGAAGAATATTTTGGCTGGATATGACTGGCTTAAATGCTAAAGGGTCAAATGTAATTCCTAAGCACAATCACATGACACAGTGTATGAAAAGGCTGTACTTTTTAATGAGGAAAAGAGAAAGCTGTGCAAGAGGGGCTAGGGTTCCTGTTAATAGTAGGAAAGTAATATCCGATTTTAGAGGATGTGATGGATTTCATTAAATAAGAATAAAAGGAGACATCAAGAATTCCCATGAATGGTGGGGGAGGGGACCAGAGAAAAATGCCCAATGAAATCATAAAATCACAACAATCCATAGATGCCATGAGTAAAGAAATAAACAACAGATCAATCAATGCATTACTGTTATTAATATCATTAGAGCAGTGGATTGGGAGAATTGTTAAGGTGCTGAAGAATGCTTTGCAGTGTTTGTTCCGGTTCCTTACATTCTGAGTTCAAATCTTACCAAGATAAACTTTGCCTGTCATCTTTTAACTTTGATAAATTTGAGTACTAGTCACATGCTAGGATCGATGTAATTGATTAAGTCCTCCCTTTTCCCTTCAAAATTGCAGGCCTTGTACCAAAATTAGAAACCATTATTATTATTATGTTGAGGGTCGTGGATCCTTAGCGCATAGGACAAAATGTCTTGAGGTATTTCTTTTGTTCTGAGTTCAAATCCCACCAAGGTTAGCTTTGCCTCTCTTCCTTTCAAGGTGAATAAAATACAGTATCAGTCAAGAACAGGAGCCAATGACACTGACTAATTCCACCCCAACAAATTTCAGGCCTTGTGCCTACGATAGAAACAACTGTCAAGGGTGGAGGATTTAGCAGAATTGAAAGAGCATTGACAAGAAAAATCATGTGGTATTTGTTCCAACTCTTTACATTCCGAGTTCAAATACTGCTGAGGTGAGCTTTGCCTTTCATCCCTCCAAGATTAATAAAATAAGGTATCAGTCAAGTTTTAGGTTCGATGGCATCAACTAAGGCCTCCTCACATCCCATCAAAATGGTTGGCCTGTGCCTAAATCATAAACGGTTTATTCTGAAGAAAGAGAAGTGGTAGCAGATCTAGCAAGATGTCTTTGCATTAGTGTTGTGATGAAATATCACTGGTTGTCAGATGACTTTTGAGTATAACAGAAGATCCTCATTAATGAATTAGTCACATATATGTTCTGAGTTCAAATTACACTAGTAATCAACCTTGCACTTCACTGCTTCAGCTCACTAAAATTAGTACTAAATGTATACTGGTATCAACTTATTAACTATACAGCCTTTCTACAAATTTGTGGCCTTGTGCCAATGTAAGAAATACTTATTATGAGGGTTGTGGGTTGGCAGAAATGTTAGAGTGTAACTACAGATATTTATGTTTTGAGTTCAAACTTTACTAAGTTCGACTTTGCCTTCCATCCTTCTGGGGTTGATAAAATAAAGTGTCAGTCAAATACTAGATTTGATTCCAATTGACTACATCAGCCACCAAAATGTATGGCTTTGTGCCAATGTGAAAAATCCTCATCATCATCATCACGACATAAGAAAGGTTGTACACCATATTCAGATACTGACATGAAACTGTTTATGTCTTAAAATAAACTAATAACAATGGTAAAAGTAAAACTTTCCCTAAAGCTAACTAGGAAAGACCAAGATGTCTGGTGATATGAGGTTATTGGAAAGACATGTCCACATCAGTAAAACTGAGTTCTAGAAGCTTTGTGTTCCACCCACACGTAAGAAAACTTTCCATACTCCCTACCCCAACAAACCAAACTCACATTTCCACTTCATTGAAAGAAAAATGACAACGCTATTCAAAAGAAGATTTGTTTTTTTTAGCTTGGAGCTGAGAAAACTAATAAGGAGGGTACAGGAGGTGGTTGAAAAAACCAGCTTCTATATATGGCTGAAGCGAGAAGACCAAAAATGGCTTGAAAAGTCATGACATGCTGGCGGAAAATAACATCACTAGGTGAGACAAGCTGACACTGAATTAGCTTCGCTGAATGACAGGTGACAGTCGTTCAGAGAATGCGTGGGCTAAGTCTATGAGCCTTCATTGGTCAGTTAAAGTTGAGACAGTGTCACATGACAACGTGCTGGGGCTGCCTGCTGGAGCCTAGCAGCAGGTATTTAAAGGGAAAAATTTGACAAGTCAGTCAGTCGCCCGTTAACACTCATTGACATTACATCAAAGAGGCCAGGTAACAGAAGAAAGAAGACATGCACCCAACACCAGAGCTGAAGACACCTCCGAAAAGGGGGGGGCCCTGCCACGTCAAAACGGTAGAGGAGTAGGGGCCAAAACCAGATGTGGTTCCTCTTGATGATGTCTTGAGCTAACCTAGATTCTATATAGGAGCTGTTGTGGTAGCAGACCACGAAACATGGTTGAAATACCTTCCTGCTTATGTCCCACTCCCTGATCTTGTCCTCTTGGCCCTATTTCACATATCATTGCTATCTGCTAACTCCCCCCCCCCCGACCTGTGTGTTCCACCCACATGTAACAAGAAAACTTTTCACACACCCTACCCCAACAAACCAAACTATATATCTACATCTCTTCTCTTCCTCACATTTCCTCCTTCATGCACTATGCACACTTCTCACCCCTCAATCTGGTCCTCATGGCCCTGCTTCTCTGTATCATTGCTATCCAGTACCTCTCCTCCTCATTCTATATACCCAGGTTCTCACCACTCACTGCATTCCCCTCCCCACTCTCTTATTTGGCAATGTCCTGCCACTTATGACGTTTGAACCTCAAGAGTATGCCCTGGCACCTGCCACCATCTATATCTCTCTCTGCCTTTACTTGACCATCCCATTTATATTTTGACCCCTGTCCCTTGTGAGTATGCCCGGCAATTTGCCACTATCTCTATCCTGCTGTCTCCCACTCTTTCTCTCCTTCTCCTGCTCTTCCCTCAGCTTGGATAACCAAGAATCTCCGTTGGGTAACCATCTCCCTTGTGGCAGCACACCTGTTTCTGTCCTCATTCCTGATCTCTCTCTGACCAGGTAACCTTGTACCTCCTCTACAACAAGACACCTGTTTCTGTCTATCTGTCTCACTATAACCTTTCATCATCCAACACAAGATCACCTCCTCCAATGCCCCCTCCCCTCTCAAAAGATTTTTGTCTTGCAAGTTACATGGTGACCCTGTCAGTGCAGGTGACACTTAAAAAGCATCCAGTCGACACTGTAAAGTGGTTGGCATTTGGAAGGACATCCAGCTGTAAAAACCTTGCCAAAACTATAATAGAAGATACTTGCCAAGGTGCCATGTAGTGGGACTGAACCAGGACCCATGTGGTTGGGAAACAAGCTTCTTACTACACAACCACACCTATGTGTGTGTGTGTGTGTGTGTGTGTGTGTGTGTGTGTGTGTGTGTGTGTGTATATATATATATATATATATATATCATCATCATCAGCCAGTATTTTAAATCCAGGTTTTGTCCCTGCTAACAGGGGTGGCTGGATCTACCTCAATGCCATAGCATCTGAGGTAGGCAGATGCAGCCCACCCCAACCTTTGGGCTGGCTAGTGCCCATCCTCCTTTGCTATCATGAGGCTTTTTTTGGAGCTGGATTTTCTACAGGAAGCAGTTTCTAGACATGAGTGGTCCCAAGACCAAGGCCTCAACCACAATTGGGGCTGTTATTTCTGTTGGCCACTAACTGTTTCTCTCTCAGTGAAAGGAAGATTGTATGATGCATGTATACAAACAGCAATTCTACACAGTAATGAAATGTGGGCCCTGAATGCAGAGGGCGTGCAAAGTCTAGAGAGGAATGAGGCTAGTACGCTCTGCTGGATGTGTAATACAAGTGTACATGTTCGACAGAGTGCTAGTGTTTTGAGAGAGAAGTTAGGCATAAGAGGAATTGGTCGCAAGAGAGAAGACTGCTGGTTTGGTCATGTGATGCAGATGGATGCCAACGGCTCCATAAAGAGGTGCTGATCTCTCAAAATGGATGGAACATGTGGAAGTGAGAGACCCAAGAAGACCGAAGGATCGAGATGCCTGGTGCTTTGCCAAACTCAAGAAGACCCATACTCTGCAGCAAAAGTGTTAAGACCAATTCTTCTGGTGGTGTAAAATACTTGTGCTGGTGCCACACAAAAGCATCCATGTGGCAACACATAAAAGCATCTATGTAGTGCCATGTAAAAGTGCCCGTGCGGTGTCACATAAAAGCATCTGTGTGGAACCACATAAAAGCGTCCATGTGGTGCCACATAAAAGCAGTCAGCCTACTCTGTAAAGAGATTGGCATTAGGAAGGGCATCCAGCCATAGAAAGCATGCCAAAGTAGACTGGAGTCTGGTGCAACTCCCCACCTTGCCAGCTCTGGTAAAACCGTCCAACACATGCCAGTATGGATAATGGACTTTAAAAATGATGGTTAAAAATAGTGGTTAAGATCCCTGGCTTTCACCCAGGCGGTCCCAGGTTAGTTTCCTGACATGGGAAATTGTTCAGCTTAGATATACTTGGAGACTGTCAGAATGATGCAGACGCCTCTGAGGAGAACCAGATGTGGTTCGAAAATCGATTAGGGTTCTTCATCATATTTTTAATGGCAGTGCATCAGCACGGCCGCAGCTCTAAGCTGAAACTACAGAAAGAAAAATATATGTATATATATCATCATCATCATCATCATCGTTTAACGTCCGTTCTCCATGCTAGCATGGGTTGGATGGTTCGACCGGGGATCTGGGAAGCCAGAAGGCTGCACCAGGCTCCAGTCTTATCTGGCAATATTTCTACAGCTGGATGCCCTTCCTAACGCCAACCACTCCGTGAGTGTAGTGGGTGCTTTTTACGTGCCATCTGCACAGGTGCCAGGCAAGGCTGGCAACGGCCACGGTCAGATTGGTGTATTTTATGTGCCACGGAAACCAGTCGAGGCGGCGCTGGCATCGGCCACGAGTCGGATAGTGCTTTTTACGTACCACCAGACCAGGGATCCTGGCTGGTTCAATTCGATTTCGATTTCGCTTGCCCCAACATGTCTTCGCAAGCAAAGGGGGTTGGCATGGGTGCCTGTCGTACGGTTGGATTGGTGTATTTTACATATATATAGACACACACACACACACAGAGGCATGGCTGTGTGGTTAAGAAACCTGCTTCCTAACCATGTGGTCTTGGATTTTGTCCCTTTGCGCAGTGCCTTAAGCAAGTATCTTCTACTATAGCCTCGGGCCGACCAAAGCCTTGTGAATGGATTTGGTAGACAGAAACTGAAAGAAGCCTGTCGTATATATATGTATTTGTGCATGTATACTCTTCTCTGGACATCACATGATGGTTGTAAATAAATATCAGCATCATACAAGCCGGCTTGTTCATTTTCAGTCTGCCATGAAAAACACGCCTGGCCATTGGGTAATATTTCCTTTCTTGGGAATAGCTGTAGAAAATCTGACTCAACAAATTCTGTCTGATCTATGCAAGCATGGAAAAGTGGACATTAAATGATGATGATGATGATGATGATCTGTTTAAATTGCAATGATGTTTATATCTTGTTATTTAATGATTGTGATGAAGAAAGAAACCTTGACCATGCTAGTTAGATAAGACTGGAACTTGTACGAGACAAAATACTTTCATTTTAAGCCTATTGTTGTTTGGTGTCAAGTCAGCTCAGATCAAGTCAAGTAAACTTACAATCAAAAACATTCGAGGCCATAATCACTCCATCTCATTTTTGAGAAGAGAGAACTAATGGGTACTTTATTCAGTATGTTCCTTTTGTTCCAGTGTGCACAAGGGGTTGCTGAAAAGTTCCTGGCTTTAAGGGTATCCCAAAAGGCCAGGACTTAGAAAAACTGAAGGACAGCTGCAATAGGTATGTAAATCTGAAAAGGGAATATGTTGAATAAAATCATAATTAACTGATCTGCCTATATTTTCTTTTACTCAAAGCCAGGAACTTTTTAGTACCCCCTTGTATAAGGGAGATGTAGGTTCTGTCTCTAGCAGGTTCGGTCTATGTAGAGGCTCCCTCATCAGAACAGTTTTCTTTATGATGATGATTTCATCATTGTCATCTTTTAATGCCCACTTTCCAATGCTTGCATGGGTCAGACGAATTTTGTTGAGGCAGATTTTCTATGATGAAACACATTGTCACAGAATCATCATCATTGTTTAACGTGCGCTTTCCATGCTAGCATGGGTTGGATGATTTGACTGAGGGCTGGCGAACCAGATGGCTGCACCAGGCTTCAATCTTGATCTGGCAGAGTTTCTACAGCTGGATGTCCTTCCTAATGCCAACCATTCCGAGAGTGTAGTGGGTGCTATTACATGCCACCAGCACGGGGCCAGTCAGGCGGTACTGGCAACAACCTCGCTCGAATCTTACACATGCCACCGGCACAGGTGCCAGTAAGGCTATGCTGGTAACGATCAAGCTTGAATGGTGCCTTTTACATGCCACCGGCACGGAGGCCAGATAGCCGCTCTGGCAATGATCACGCTTGAATGGTGCTTTATACGTGTCACCGGCACAGAAGCCAGTTAGCTGCTCTGACAATGATCACACTCAGATGATGCTCTTAGTGCTCCACTAGCACAGATGCCAGTCATAGAATTTGATTTTGATTTCACTTGCCTCAACAGGTCTTCACAAGCAGAGTTTAGTGTCCAATGAAGGAAAGGTACTCATAAGTGGGCTGGTTACACCCCTGGCATAAGCCACAGGTTATGGTCTCACTTGGCTTGCCAGATTTTCTCAAGCACAGCTTATTTCCAAAGGTCTTGGTCACTAGTCATTGCCTTGGTGGGGGCCTAATGTTCAAAGGTCGTACTTCACCACCTCATCCCTGGTCTTCCTGGGTCTACTTCTTCCACAGGTTCCCTCAACCGCTAGGGTGTGGCACTTTTTCACAAAGCTATGCTCATTTATTTTTGCCACATGACCATACCAGCGTAGTCGTTTCTCTTACATACCACATCTAATGCTTCTTAGGTCCAACTTTTCTCTCAAAGTACTTACACTCTGTCGAGTATGTCCTGCTGGACATACTGGCTTCATTCCTTCAGAGCTTACGCATGTCCTCAGCAGTCACCGCCCATGTTTCACTGACATGTAGCATGGTTGTTCGTACACATGCGTCATACAGTCTACCTTTTACTCTGAGTAGGAGGCCCTTTGTTACCAGCAGAGGTAAGATCTCTCTAACTTTGCCCAGGCTATTCTTATTCTAGCAGCTACACTTTCAGTGCGCCCACCCCATTACTGACTTAGTCACCTAGGTAACGGAAACTATCAACTACTTCTAGTATTTCTCCCTGGAATATGGCAGAAGTTGTTCTCTGCACATTTTCAGTGCTTATTGCTCCTGAGCATCTGCCACATACAAAAACTATCTTCCCAGCTAGCCTTCCTTTGATATTGCTGCACCTCTTATGTGTCCATAGCTTAACATCTTATAGGATACATCTTATAGAGTTTCTACCTACGCCTTTTCTACAGATTGAGCAGGGCCATCTACCTGAAGGAATTTGTGGTTTGTCTGCCTTCCTACTTACTAGGACTTTAGTTTTAGCTGGGTTGACTCTAAGGCCCTTCGATTCTAATCCTTGCTTCCACACCTGAAACTTCTCTAGTTCCCTGCCCAGAAAATTTTGTACCTGTGTTCTTTGCTTGTGAGGAACCTAGCGGAACCTCCTCTCCACCTTATTTCTTGGAGGCAGCTCAAATCGACACATCTCAACAATCTTACCAGACCTACATTTCAGTGTGCCGACATTGAGAGTGCCAACCCTGAGGGTGTGGGAGGTGTGGGCTTGCGAGACCCTGGGACGGGGGACAGTAGCATCATGTACCTGAAAAGAAAGTTCGCATTTGGCAGAATTCATAAACAAACAATAGCCTTCAATTCAACCTGCATACACTACACCATCATATTTATGCACTATATGATCACTACCTTACATAGGAGATAAACCCTAAGTAGTGGGTCATCGGAGACAACCAAAGGATGACAGAAGAGAGGAACTCACGGTACAGGTTGAGGGGGTGGGAGGACAGGCGTACCGCGAACTAGCAAATTTAGACGAGAGCATCTTCTGGATACATATTCTTTTGGCGGAGGTATTAAAAATCGAGTAGGGGAATCCAAGTGCATGTGCTAGTTTATATAGGGTGGTGGTGGTGAAGTCTTGGCAAAGCAAGTGGTAATCAGAAGAGAGAGAGAGCCAGACATATATATATATATATATATATATATATATACACACACACACACGACAGGCTTTTTCAGTTTCTTTCTACCAAATCCTCTCATAAGACTTTGGTCTGCTGGGGCTATGGTAAAAGACACTTGCCTAAGGTACTGTGCAGTGGGACTGAACCCAGAACCATGTCTTTGGCAAGCAAGCTTCTTAACCAACCGACCATACCTGTGTCTATTTACAAATATTTCACCATCATATGAAATATATTGATTTGTTATCTGAACACTATTCAGCTATATTAGATTAAGCACAAGGCCACAAGTTTATGTTATAAATGATGAATGGCAAAGTCAACCCTGGCATGACTTAAACATGGAATGTAACTAAACACCACAAGCTCTACCAGTTCTGACACCACTCTATTCATTTCTTCAAGATATTAAAATGGTATTTTGATTTATTATAAAAGAAGTCATTAACCCTTTTGTTACCAACCCGGCCAAAACCGGCTCTGGCTCTGTAGTACAAATGTCTCATTTTCAAAAGTTCTGAATTAATATCTTCCACCAAACCTTAGTCACAATTTATGTTCCTAACACTAGCTTAGTGATAACTAAGTTATTTTACTAAATTCTTTGTTATATTTAAAATAATTGAAAGAAACACAAAGCATCTCAAAATAAATACAGTAACGAAAGGGTTAAGATATTTTTTCTTCCAAGTTTGAAATATTCTAATACCATAATTTGGGTAAAGGAAATATTCTATAAACATCTTTGTCGGGCAGTTCTGAGCAACTCTGAACCAGTTTATTATAAATCAGTGAACAAAACCAGTAAATATGAAGACCAGATTTTAAAATATTGAACAGTGGTTCTCAACCATTTTTTACCTAAGGACTAGTGGCAGCTCATGTATAGGAACTGTAGAACTGCAGCACCCCCTATTTCTGCTTGATATTATCTACAACATTCAATACAATGAGTCCTGTTATCTTTAATTCTTTCTTTATACTTGTACATTATATAATCCTTAAGCTTAATGTCAGTAGACATCCCCTAGTTTATGAAAAAAATACAAAACTCCTTGTATAAAATATGCTCTTCACAGTTCCAGCAACGCGGTGATTGGCTATTGTACGCATGTTCACCTATTCGAGGGAAAGAGAGCACTACGCGAACGACAGTGTTGACCCCAGTGTTCCAGTGGAAGGTAGTGTTTCTTTTTGACTATATATATCATCATCGTTTAACGTCCGTTTTCCATGCTAGCATGGGTTGGACAGTTCAACAGGGGTCTGGGAAGCCAGAAGGCTGTGCCGGGCCCAGTCTGATCTGGCAGTGTTTCTACAGCTGGATGCCCTTCCTAACGCCAACCACTCCGTGAGTGTAGTGGGTGCTTTTTACGTGCCACTGGCACGGGGGCCAGACAAGGCTGGCAAGGGGAGAAAGAAAGTGAACTTTGAGCGAAAAATTAAAAAATAACTTTCAGGGACAGTAGTGGTTTATCGAGGGGGAAGGTTGTGGATTTTTTCCATATCGAAGTATAAGCTGAAAGAGTTCTTTTTATATTTCACGGTAGGTGACCAGGGTTGCCAGGTGTGCGAATAAGAATACAGGAGTTATGGATTGGAGTAGGTAAGATCCAGGTTATGTATGTTTCATAGCAAGCAGAACCTTAGAAGTGGTAAAAATCCAAGCGAGGTGTATACCATCAGGTAGGTACACTTCAGGCCAAGGATATCTTGATTAAATTTGAATCTGATTGAATTTTCCATGCGTCAACATGAACCTCCTTGTGACAATGTAACCTTTAATTTAATCAAGATGTCCTTATCCTGAAAAGTACCCAGTGGTATACACCTCACTTGGATTTTTACCATTTCTGAAGTTACGCTTGCTATGAAACATATGTAGCCTGGATCTTACCTACTCCATTTTGTAACTCTTGTATATATATATGTATATCATCATCATCATCATCGTTTAGCATCCGCTTTCCATGCTAGCATGGGTTGGACGGTTCAACTGGGATCTGGGAAGCCAGAAGGCTGCACCAGGCCCAGTTGAGGTTTCTTTGCACATGCGCGCGATTTATACATACTGCGAATGTGCAAAAATCGAAACGAATCGGAGCGTCAAATATCTGTTTTGAAAATTCCTCTTCAACGTCTATCTTTCTCTAAAGTTCGTGACGCTCTTTTGATGTGTGCCTCGTAAGGAAGAGGCGAATTTTGCGAAATATATACCATAAGGATAAACAAAATGAGCTAAATAATGATTAAAGTTAAGTAAAGGAAATAAGGGCAACAATGAAATTTAGAGCAAAAGGGGTTTTAAGCATATCAAAAATGCAGGGTTGTATGGTAACTTTAGTAGAGTATACGTGTGTTGATGGTAAAAACATTGATCCGATATACATTTCGGAAGTTATATATAGTTTCTCATTTCTTTGTAGAAAGTTAGATCGGAAAAGAAGGCACTTTTATATAACTTGACATCGCTAAATAATTTATGCTTTTTACAGACATCAACGGAAGGGCTTTGTGCTTTTATTTACACTATTAACAACTATGTAATCATTAATAATTGGGAAAAGTGAAAATGAAAATAGTGGACGAAAACCAATGTTAGATGACATCCAAGAAGAAAGTTGTGTGTTTAATACAAAAAGAAATAATAATAATAAATGGCTAAAGCATGAAAAATGGTTAGCATTATGAATAACGCCATTCCTTAAAGGTTTAGAAGCTAAGCATTAGGAGTAGCAGAAAATAACGAGGGATTAACTTATCAAAATAGTAATAATAATAAAATACTATTGATTTCTGTTAATAATATTAATAATAAAGATGCTTTTTTTTACATAAATATTTGTTATCCTATATTTTACCACGAAGCAATAACAGAAAATATTGCAATACAAAACAACAATGAAATTGTTAAGATTTTTCTTTGTTATTTTGAAGAACCAAGTGTTTACATCATTATATAAATAAATAAATATCATGCAACAATATAAAATGTTTCGTTGCTTTATGTTTACAAAATATATATGTGTGTGTGTGTGTGTGTGTGTGTGTAAAACTGGGTTACATAAGGGTGGTGAGACAAAATGAGTAATTTCTGATTTCTCGTTATTTTCTCCATACCTGTTTCAAACAAGTATTGCACCATCATCATTTTGTATTGCTACATTATATCTCTTATGATAATTTAGGAATAAAAATTAGTTAGCATAGTTGTTGTTGTTGAAGTTCAAAATCCTAAACATAAACAGGTGACAAGTACTTATTTTTCAAGAAATTTTTCCTCAACTTTGACCCGTTTGCAATTGAGGTTGAGAACTAAGTATCTGGATAAGTTTTGGTATTTAATTTTTTCTCTTTAATTCTTTTCTCCGTTGGATTCCAAGTCATTGTCCCCCCCTCACACACACACTAATGATAATTTTCAAGTTTCAATAAAAATAATGTCTAAAGTGGGGTAAAATGAGTAATGACATGGTGTGTAAATGTATCATAAAGAGAAACACTCCAGCAGATCGCGAAGAAGCTATAGGGAATATTTTCTTTTCTTTTTTTTTATTTAGTCGACTTTCGTTAATTTCATATCATTTGCCATTTTCCCCTAATCCTCTTTCATTTGACCTAGATATTATTTTTTTTATTTCTGATGTCTAAGGATGAATATCGATGTATATGAGTGTTTTCAAATGTAATTCTGGAGAATTGAAGTAGCAAATTTTACCTTATCTTGTCTTACTCATTTTGCCCCATCCAAATTTATCTTTTATACGCTCAAAGAGAACAGCGATAATTTTCAGAAAGCGATCAGATTATGTTATAATGCTTTTAATGCATTTCGGGAAGGCCAATTCCTTAGCTTATATAGCTTTTGTAAAGAAGTGAACATTTATAAAAAAATTTTTTTTTGTCAAAAATTCAATAAAAACTCATCGTGCTCCCCCACACCATATATAAATATATACATACACACGTACACAAATATTATGCAAGAACACTAGTGTCTCGTGTACTTATATGCGTGTATATATATATATATATATATATATATATTATATATATATACATATATATAGTATGTGTCTATGTAGTGCCGTCTTAAAATATTGGCATACTGGATAGTTGCCCGGGTCCTCAGAGGTCTACGGGCCCAATTCTGATTAATGTATGTTGTGGTTTACTGTCAATAAATGATATAGGTCCTAGTACTTTGATTTGCCCGGAGGCCTATAATGCTACTAAAAAGGCCCTGTATGTACACACACAGATATCTATCTATCTGTTTATACACTGTTCAGAATATATATACTTGTGTGAAGGAATGGAGGTAAAAATAAGCAAACAGAAATCGATGAAAATTTATAGATTAACGGGATTTCGTTATCGTTAAAAAAAAAAAAAAGAGAGAGAGAGAGAGAGAATAAAGAATCAATCATTAACAATTCTCTCTCCCTTCAAATCACCAATAAAAATTAAAATAATTATAATCAGAATTACAAATATGGTAATAAACACAAGCGTAATTATATACATGTAGAATACAAAGAAAAATTGATAAGATTAAATATAAATATAATAATACTAACCGATGTTTTAGTCTTGAAGTTGTGATAGCATAAAAGTAAAGGCTAAAAATGCAGTATATATATGTGGTGTGTATATGTATAATATATATATATACTTCAATATATATTTATAAATAGGTATGTATATATTATATGTGTCAAGGCAGCAAGCTAAAGTTAAAAATTTGGTGTAAGTCTTAAAAAAAAAAAAAACAGCTGCCACAATTTTTTAGAAAATGATCAGAAACGATGAACTATAAACAACTGCTTAACTCGCGTAGTCTACCACAGTTGCTGGCTGCTACAGGGAGCTTCAAGTGAATGACATCGAGTGACGAGTAATGTGCGAATGTAGGTTTGGGCGAGTCGGTTTATGGTTTATGTGCTGTGTGTATTTCTCTCACACTATTTCTCTTTCACACACATACACACATAGTTCTCTCACTCCACGTGTACGTGTGTATATATATATAATATATATATATATATATATATATAATATATACACAACTGGTTTCTTTCAGTATACATATATATGTATATATATATTATATATATATATCATCATCATCGTTTAACGTCCGTTCTCCATGCTAGCATGGGTTGGACGGTTCGACTGGGGATCTGGGAAGCCAGCAGGCTGCACCAGGCTCCAGTCTTATCTGGCAATGTTTCTACAGCTGGATGCCCTTCCTAACGCCAACCACTCCGTGAGTGTAGTGGGTGCTTTTTACGTGCCACCCGCACAGGTGCCAGGCGAGGCTGGCAACGGCCACGGTCGGTTTGGTGCATTTTACGTGCCACCGGCACGGAAGCCAGTCAAGGTGGCGCTGGCATCGGCCACGATTCGGATAGTGCTTTTTACGTACCACCAGTCCAGGGGTCCTGGCATCTGCCGGGTGCCAGTCATAGGATTGATTCAATTTCGATTCCGATATTCGATTTCGATTTCGATTTCACTTGCCCCAACATGTCTTCATATATATATATATATATATATATATTATATATATATATAATATATATATATATATCATCATCGTTTAACGTCCGTTCTCCATGGGTTGGACGGTTCGACCGGGGATCTGGGAAGCCAGAAGGCTGCACTAGGCTCCAGTCTGATCTGGCAGTGTTTCTACAGCTGGATGCCCTTCCTAACGCCAACCACTCCGTGAGTGTAGTGGGTGCTTTTTACGTGCCTCCTGCACAGGTGCCAGGCGAGGCTGGCAATGGTCACAATCGGATTGGTGCATTTTACGTGCCACCGGCACGTATATATATAAGTGAAAGAATGGAGTCGAACGACGATTTTAACAAAATTCCTTTATTCTCGACATTTTGTTAAAATCGTAGTTCGACTCCATTCTTTCACTTATTTATAGTTAAAAAAGCACACAAATTTCCACACGAAAACACATGATTTCTGCCCCTGCATGCAGCTTCAACCGTGTTTTCTGACGTGAATTCGCTACCCGGGTATCGGTTAGCCGAATTGTCCATACTAAGATAATCCATTCACCTACTTATATATATATATATATATATATATATATATATATATATATATATATATATATATATATATATATATATATGTATATATATAAAATATATAATATATATATATGTGTGTGTGTGTGTGTGTGTATATATATGTTGGCGTTAGGAAGGGCATTCAGCCATAGAAACCATGCCAGATCAGACTGGAGTCTGGTGTAGCCCCGTTAAATGATGATGATGATGATGTGCGTTTGTCTTTCTGTCTGTGCCTATACAGGCAATGTCGATTTGATGGCGGGTGTGAGCTTATGTAAACACAAACATTTGTTCCCTATAATGTTTGATCACTATAAATTATTTGTGTTATTTTTCAGCAACAAATTGAGGAACCCTCATCCATCATTTAATGATGGGAGAGTTCATAATGTGTGTGTGTGCATATATGTTGATGTTTGTTTTCATGTTCAGTTATGATAAAAACAATTTTACATAAATCTGATGGGTTTCTCTGTACTTTTGTAGAGTACAAATTTATTATTCTCAAACAAGTATATTATTGACAGGGACAGTGGCCAATTAAACCATTGTTGGACTGTGATGCCTTGAAGTTAATCTTGGCTGCATATAATCTCTGTTGAGTTAAAATCCTCCTTGGTGTTTGGATTTTTGAGAGGAGTGGTAATTAAGTTTTTGGGTGGGTTGTTAAGGAGAGGTGTTTTGGAGAAATTTTTATTGATTAGATCTGGAGTTCTGTCATTGTTTAGAATTTTCTAATGTATGTAAAACTTTTAGGTGTGATTTTTTTTTGCTTGGTAGGTATGGGATATATCAGTAGTTTTAGTTATTTCTGGTTTTGGTAGATTTAATCCTTTTCTTTCACAATGTAAAGGTCAAAGGTTCAAAGTTTAGTTGTTAGTATAGAAATTTGTTTATCATGGGCTTTGCTATTCACAAGAGGATGTGAGTTGTAAGGGTTTTTGGTCTGTATGTTTCTCTCTAGATATTCATTGCTCTGTAAGCAATTTGATTAGTATGATGAAATTTTAACCCTTGTGTTTTATGGGGGTAGAGATTGTGGGCTGTGTGTTTATAAATATTTCTTCAATTCTGTTTTGAACATAGATATTTTATAATGTATTGTTATTACTTGACAAATATCCTCACCTTCCAAATAAAAACAGGAAATACACTAAATAACAACAATGACAAATAAAGAAACTGACCAGATTAAACATTTAGGAGAGCTACATGAGTATCTCCCCTACAGCAAGAACCTTTTTTTGTCCCACCCCTTCCCTCATACCTATTTCTTTACTACCCACAAGGGGCTAAACACAGAGAGGACAAACAAAGACAGACAAACGGATTAAGTCGATTATATTGACCCCAGTACACTACTGGTACTTAATTTATCGACCCTGAAAGGATGAAAGGCAAAGTCGACCTTGGCAGAATTTGAACTCAGAACGTTGTGGCAGACGAAATACCGCAAAGCATTTCGCCTGATGTGCTAATGGTTCTGCCAACTCACCGCCTTCCCTCATACCTTAGCCATCATCAACAAGCATAAATCCCTCCCCTTAGCGTTCATGGGCTCGCAAATTACTGATGGTACATCAAAAGCACTCATTGTGCTCTGTAAAGGGACTGGGATTAAGAAAGGCATCCAGATGTCGCAAGCATGCCAAAACAAACCCTGGACCACAATTCTGTCCTTGGACCAATCGGATCCTGTCAAACCATCTTCCCTATGCCAGAATTGAACATGGATGTTAAATAGTGATGCTAATGATCATATATATATATATTTATATATGTATGTTTATATACAGGATGTGGTGAATAAATTGTCATCTATATTTTGCAAAAATGAAAATGACACTGACATCTCGTTTTAACAGATATATTTACCAAAATTACATAAAAATAACTTGAATTGCCATTGGCTTCAACCATGGCCTCCAGATGACTTCGGAATCTCTTGAACTCTTCTAGAGAGTCTCCTTGTTTAACCCTTTTGTGTTAAAACTGGTTGTATCTGGCCAAAATATTCTCCCTGTTTTATGTTAAAACTGGTCAGATATGGTCTTTCATAGCTACCTTACAGTGTTTTTTCAAAAATAAACAATCACATCATTGAAATCTCAAAGCCATGAAATAATGCATGATTCATTTAAAATGGTGTGCATACATAAGCTTTACATTTGACAGAATAATCTGAATGCTAATGGGTTAAGTTGGTGAATGCTGCCATAATCCTTGCTTTCTGTTCATCTTTGGTGTTACAAGGAGTTTTGTTGGTCTCTTGCTCAACTGTGCCCCACACATTATAATCAAGAGGGTTACAGTCTGGGGAGTTAGGTGGCCAGATGTTAGGGGTGATGTGGTCACAGAAATTGTCTGACAGTCATGACTGGGTTCTGTTTGTGTGGCATGGTGCAGAGTCCTGTTGCCAGACATAGGGTCTTCTAGTAGCCACCTTCTTGACCTGGGGCAGCACTGCCTCCTCCATGCACTTGATGTAGGCTTCCATGTTGAGTGTGAGGCCATGTGGGAAGATGAATGGAGGCATAACATCGCCATCACAAGTGATCACTCCAAATACCATGATGTTGACTGGATGTTTGATTTTTATCATTCTCACTACATGTCTTCAGATTGACACCCAGACATTCTGAAATGTTCCTATTGGAGCTCCTAGTGTGAATGCCAAGCAGTACAGTATATTGTTTCCAAATTTCTGTCAGAGTGAATTGCATCATGGTGCTGTTTTTCTCACAGACAGTGCCCAATTGACCCTACTATACTGTGCAGTCAACAAAATCAAGAACAAACAATGCACATGTGTGAAATTAACAATATAAAATGTCGACAATTTACCCATTGCACCTTGTATATTGCCCAGGAGAATACCTAGATGTAGTCTGTAGTTTCTATTACATTAGTGGTCTAATAATCAGTGGAGGAGAATGTACTGAAAATATAGTTGTTAGAATATGAACCAGCTGGAGAAAGTTCAGAGTGCTATTACTTTTGTTAGTAATAAAAGGCATCTCTCTCAGAGTGAAAGACAGATTGTGTGATGCATGTGTATGAGCAGCAATGCTACATGGTTGTGCAAAGCAGGTCATGAATGCAGAGGACATGTGAAGTCTAGAAAGAAATGAAACTTATCATTCAGCCTGCAGCCTCTTACCTCATAGCTATCTGCATGGTCGTGTCCTCTGTCTTCTGCTAGGTCATTCTACTAGGTCTTTATTCTCATCTGGTGCAGCGGCAGCAGGCTGGAAGAGGCCTTGCGGAAGGCCCCAAACCAGATGACTAGACATGGTTGAGGAAGATCTCAAAAGGCTCAATATCACTTTAGAGGGTACAGAAGGGCTGGCATGGGGCCACCAGCGATGGAGAGCACTGGAGAACCTGGTCAGTTCTATGCATGATGAACCCTCTGGGGCCACTAACTTGGAATGACCCTAGCCCCATCAAGCAAGAGCATGAAGCCAAGCCAAATCAAACCAGTTCTGCAGGATGTTCAACATCAGTGTACAACAAAGTGCAAATGCATTCAGAGAAAAGCTGGGGATAGGAGGCATCAAGTGTAGTGTGCAAGAGAGAAGACTGTGTTGGTTTGGTCATGTGATGCATAATAGCTGCATAAGGATGTGCTGATAGCATAAAGTGGATAAAATTTATGGAAGAGGGAGACATGGAACAAGGTAGTGAAAACTAACCCCAGGTTGTTGAGCTTCATGAAGGAGATGAAAAAAATTGAGATAATTGGTAATTCATTGTGCTTGAGAAAACCTGTCTACCTCAGCCAAAAATAAGAAAAAATATGGTCCTAAAAGCATATTGTAACATCTGCTCCTAATTTGTACCTGTCAAACCTTCTCCACAACTCCTTTTTGTAATATGCATTCCTCCTTCAAAGCTCAAACTACAGTACTATTTCCTCAGCTGCTGTAATTACACAAGAGTAGATCTGCTGCCAGTTATTCCTCTCCTTGGTACCACTTCCCTTGTCACATCCTGCATTCTTAACACCATCCTGTACCACTTAATTTTACACTGAATGCCTCTTTCCATAAACACCCTCTCATACCTACCTTTGTTTGTTACTCAATATATCCACTTCTACATGCTTCTAGCCTCTGTCATTCTGCACCCCCTCTCTCCATCACACATCACATCATCTCCCTCCACTTATGTACTGTCATCTGTCACCTCATCCGCCTTGATCCACTCCTCTTTTTCCTTTTTCAAAAAGAACAGATAGCATGGTACTGTAGGCTACAGGTAGCAAGCCCACTATGCATGCAAGAGTCCAGGAGTTACAACAAAACCTGAGATAAAAAGAATAAATTAAAACAACAACAAAATGCCCTGATGCAGTACTAGGCAGTGGCGCTCATGGCTTTTGATCTTAACTGATCAGAAGTGTTATCATATACATTGTTTTGTCTTGGTATAAAAGATAGGCTACAGACACACGGATGGGCTGTCAAGATTGATTCCTAAATACAATGAACTGTTAGAGGACATGGTAATAACAGCATTAAAAGCTGAAATCTTCTTTCACATTGATTCTGTTGTCACCAGGGCTTGTTATATCGATTATCATGCATGTTCTTTCTTTTTTATTCACCACAACAATGTCTGGTCAGGTGATCACACTGAATCATTGCATCCCTCAAGATTTTGCAATTCTCATTTTTGGTGACTCCTTCAGGGGTTTTCTCATACCATGCAAAAGTTCTTTATAGACTGTGATTTCCACAGAGCTCCCAATGGATCATTCTTACCACATTGTCAGTGTCCTATGAATTTGTGTTGTGTCAATTTTGGGCATTCACTAACGATGTGCCATACCATTTCACTCCTCTCACATTCTACATTTGTTGCTGTCAGTAGTGCTGTCTATTCTGCACTTCACATAGTTGGTCCTTAATACTTGCTCTTGAGCTGCATATATGAGTTCTTCTGTCTCTTTCTTCAGGTCACTTCTCTTCATCCATAACCACCAGTCCTCTGCATCTGTCTTGGCATTCACATCTCTTGCAAACTGATCGTACATTTTTCCCTTCCATGCTTTTCCTTTTTTTTGTATTCATTTCTTCTTTAAATTTTTTTCATTACACAATTTTTAGTCTTGATGATGCTGGCCTTCTTTATTTGAACATTGGCTCCACAGCAATATTCATATACCACTCTAAACTGTATATTATTATTATTATTATTATTATTATTAATATTATTATTATTATTATTAATATTATTATTATTATATTATTATTATTATTATTATTATTATTATTGAGTAAGAGAGCAGTGCATGCCATCAAAGTGACACTGGGGTACAAATATGCGAAGCCCAGTATACCCATCATGACTACCTGTCTGATAAGGGTACACCAGGCACATTTATCATAACCATATGTGCGCGACATGGTGATCTCATATCAAGATTAACAGTGCATGACCTTGCGGATGGAGTCCAGTTAGAATTTTCTTCAGGTTGGGTAGCTCATCCCGCTCAAAAGATCCCTGAATAAGGGTTGTTTAAGGATGTTGAACAAAACACTCATGTTTCCAAAGGTGAATTATCTAAAACCCAAAGAATTCCTCTCAACACATGGCTATGATACTCCCCCACTACTTCTGCTCATGATCAGAGATGCACATATCGTCAGCCACTAAGGGATATGCTCAACTGGTTAAGATCAAACAACTGACAAACAAATCTGTGGTATTAAGCAGAATATTTGCTGTAGCTCATCTTTTATACCAAGACAAAACAATGTACATGATAACACTTCCAATCAGTTAAGATCAGAAGCCATGAGAGCCATTGTCTGGTACTGCACCAGCGCATAGACAAAACAATGTACATGATAACACTTCCAATCAGTTAAGATCAGAAGCCACTGTCTGGTACTGCATCAGGGAATTTATTATTATTATTATTATTATTATTATTATTATTATTATTATTATTATTACTATTATTATAATACACATCTATTCTTTCATTTTGGTTCTTAGAAATGGTTTCACTTTCATTTTATACATTTCAAGTAATTTTATCAATTTCTGAGAAATACACACACACACACACACACACACACACACACACACATGTTCTTTCTCATGTGCTGTTAAATATTACGCATAATTTCCTTTTATTCATTTCCATATATTCTGGAATCTCAAATAAAGATTTTTTTTCCCCAATTTCCAACAAACGAATCAAGCATCCATTCTCCTCATGTTATGATCTCACTTCATGTATGCTTGGTCATTGTCATCTTCTTTTAATGTCTGTTTTCCATGCTTGCATGGGTTGGACAGTTTGACAGGAGCTGCCAAGCTGGAGGCCTGCATCAGGCTCCAGTCATCTGTTTTGGCATGGTTCCAACAGCTGGACGCTTTTCTTAATGCCAACCACTTTGCAGAGTGCCCCGGGCTATTTTTCTAATGGCACCAGCATAGGTGCTTCTTATGTTGTGCCAGCACAGGTTCTTTTTCCATGTAGCCAACATGGGTGAATTTTATGTGGTACAAGCGCACAAGTATTTTAATTACAAAAGCACTATGACACAGCTGTTTTTCTTTTCTTTAGTTATATCCACATAGTCATGCTTGCGCTTATTACATACATACATACATACATACATACATACATACATACATACATACATACATACATACGTACGTACATACTGCAATGTATCATCAGATGAAAGGATGAGCGTATATGAGCAGAAGAACATGCATGAATTTGTTTGTAGAAATCTCTGGGATGATAGTAACATTGACCATCAAAGCAGTCTATCATGGACCAATAACCAGATTACTAACTCCCACTTTGAAGGGAATGCATTTGGAATCTGGGAATAGGAAATATCAACCAAATACCTGATGTACAAAGGGACAGAGACATGGGAAAAACAGCAAAATGTGATAACCAATGCAGACTTTGTGGAGTTAACACTGAAGATATTACCTACATCATAAGCAGTTGTCCAAATATGTCATCATGGTATTATCTACCAATGAGACATGATGTTGTAGCTAGGACACTCTGTAATGAGATCCATCAGAAGGATAACCCTGAAGCCAAAGAAATAAGAATCCACAGTATGGAAGAAGCCATAACCACTCATAATAAAAAGGAGTATTGGTGGAACGTCCCAGTGAAACCCTCAATAAAATGTAAATGTAATAAACCTGACATAGTAATTGGGGATAGAGAAGAGAAACTCTGTACAGCTGTCCAACAGATGTTAACAAAGCTAAAGATCAGTGAAAAAGAAAATACCTGTGCTGAACTACTGAGAAATCTGCAGTTACTCTATCCAGATTACAAGTTCAAGTTTATACCTGTAATTATTGGAGCACTGGGATATGTAGCATATTCATTAAATACCAATTTTGAGAAATTAAGCTTCTCAAAAGCAGAAAGGAGACAGCTGATTTGAAAACTACAGATCCAAGCTATCACTGGAACTGTAAAAAATCTATAGAACTTTCTAGAAGTTTATCATTAAAGTATATATGAGCATGTCTATACATGCAACTATATGCATGAGAATACATACATAAAACAAAACATACAAATCTGCACGTTTGCATACATGCAAAAAAAACCCTGTTGATGTTGTTGAAATTCCAATGAAGGAGCTTTGGTTCTAGGTTAGAAACTGACTCTGTCTCTATTGGCTGACTGAATGACTGACTGACTGACTCACACACACACAACTACGGACAACTGCTTCAAAACATCCAGTTTCTATATGCAGATTATGAATTCACATTTATCCCAACCATAATTGGTGTCCTTGGTTTTGCGAATAAATTCCTAAGAGACAATGTGGATAATCCAGGGTTTTCAGAAAATGAAATCAACTGACTCATGCATTACATATACAAACTTTAAGTAGAACAGTGAAAATATGCAAGATTTTTCTCAAGCTTAAAATATGACATTATATAGTTAACTACATTCTTACAATGGGGCGTTGTATCTTTGCTACAAACTGGTTCCTTACTCAGAGGAAGAATTTAAATAATTAAAAACAGAAGAGAACATATATACACACATACATGGATACATATATCTTTATAATCACAATCATTATCACCATCATCATCTTCATTTAACATCTGTCTTCCATGCTAGCATGGGTTGGACGGTTTGACAGGGGTCTGGTAAGCCATGGGGGCTGCACCAGGCTCTAGTCTGATTTGGCAGTGTTTCTACAGCTGGATGAGTGTAGTGGGTGTTTTTTACGTGTCACCGACACAGGGGACAGAGCAGGCTGGCAAACAGCCACGATTGGTTGGTGCTTTTATGTGCCACCAACACGGACGTCAGTCAGGCGGTGCTGGCATCTGCCATGTTCAGATGGTGCTTTCATGAATTTTATGTTTTTTTCCCTTGCTTGCATAAATCAAATGGTGTTTATAGGGTAGATTTTCTATGGTTGGACTGGACACTATTCCTGTTGCTAGCCCTCTCACCTGTCCCCCAACTCAGAAGAAAATGGTAAGATTTCTTCGTGTCTGGAGGTGTTTACACAAAGGATACTATCTGAATGATGGTGGAACTTGCTTACAGAGGACAAGGAGACACAAACATTCACATACACACATGCATACATTAAGCATACATACAGGAGTGGCTGTCTGGTAAGAAGCTTGCTTACCAACCATATGGTTCCGGGTTCATTCCCACTGCGTGGCACCTTGGGCAAGTGACTTCTACTATAGTCTTGGGCTGAACAACGCCTTGTGAGTGGATTCGGTAGACGGAAACTGAAAGAAGCCCATTGTATATATGTATATATATATGTGTGTCTGTGTTTGTCTCCCCAACATCGCTTGACAACTGATGGTAGTGTGTTTGCGTTCCCATAACTTAGCGGTTCGGCAAAAGAGACCAATAGAATAAGTACTAGGCTTACAAAGAATAAGTCCTGGGGTTGATTTGCTTGACATAAAGGCGGTGCTCCAGCATGGCCGCAGTCAAATGACTGAAATAAGTAAAGAGTAAAGAGTATACAAATACACACACATACACATGCATACACACACAGACTCATGCACACAGATAGATGAGATAGATAGATAGATAGATAGATAGATAGATAGATAGATAGATAGGTAGATAGGTAGATAGATAGATAGATAGATAGATAGATAGATAGATAGGTAGATAGATAGGTAGATAGATAGATGATAGTAGATAGATAGATAGCTAGGTAGATAGATAGATAGATAGATAGATAGATAGATAGATAGATAGGTAGATAGGTAGATAGATAGATAGATAGATAGATAGATAGATAGGTAGATAGATAGATAGATAGATAGATAGATAGATAGATATGTTTCTTTATTAGCCACACAGGGCTGCACACAGATAGAACAAATTACAAGGTAGAGCTTTTCTTTTGAAGGTTTAAAAAAAAAAAAAAAAAAAAAGAAAAGGAAGGGGGAGTTTCGATCAAAAGGGATCGTAAAAGGAGAGAAAGAGGACAAAAAAAGGGGGGGTTAAAAAAAAATTAAAAAAAAAAAAAAAAGGGGGAGAGGAAAAAAAATGATCAATAGGGATCGTTATCACAGAAACGTCAATATGAAGTGTAAAGGGGAGGACAGGTGAGGTCTACCCGTGGAAAGAAAAGCCTACGGAAAAGACCACGGTAACCTCGGTCAATGAAGTCACATTTTATATTTCTTTTTTTTTTTTTTTTTTTTTTTTTTTGGCAAATAGCAACTCTCTGTATTCGATTTCTGGGTTCATAGGACTATGCTCAAGGTGGCTTCGTCATTCATACGTGCCATTCTTGCTACATTCACCAATCTTTTTTTAAAACATTCGCTAGACAAAACTTGCCTCTCTACTCTCACTTTCCTTTTCAAGTGGTACTTGAAGAAGTTGATGAGAGATGACCAGAGAGGAAAGTGTTTGTCTCCAATCCTTTCAGACGCGTCCACCAGATACATTCTTTCGCCATAGCCACAAGGATGATGAAAATAGCTCTTCCTTCCCGTTTTGAAGGAAGGAGGCGTGACAATATTGACGATAGACTCAGTGATAAACCGACTCGTCCCACACGTGACAGCAGTTGTTCGACATAAGCCCACAGGTCGGAAATTGTTGGCACTGACCAGTGCGTGCAGAGAACGGTTTCGTCGCTGACCGCATTCTCGGGCAGGTCGGCCCCGTGTTTCTCGAGCCGTGTCTGTAGAGCTTATCCCGAAACGGGTAGCGCTTCTCGGTAGCACTGCCAGGCCAGGGATCTCTGGAAGTTGTCATGGGCCCTGGCCGAAGTCGTCCCGAACAGGCAGTCAGGTACTCCTCGTCGACGTCCAGGTTCGCCCGAGCTCGTCGTCGTACCTCCCCCACTAAACCCTATAGAATGCTTGGTTGTTGTTGAAGTCAGATAGATAGATAGATAGGTAGATAGATAGATAGATAGATAGATAGAGAGGTAGATAGATAGATAGATAGATAGTAGATAGATGATAGATAGATAGATAGAAGGTTAGATAGGTAGATAGAAGATAGATAGATAGATAGATAGATAGATAGATAGATAGATAGGTAGATAGATAGAGATAGATAGGTAGATAGATAGATAGATAGATAGATAGATAGATAGATAGATAGATAGATAGATAGGTAGATAGATAGATAGATAGATAGGTAGATAGATAGATAGATAGATAGATAGATAGATAGATAGATAGATAGATAGATAGATAGATAGATAGATAGATACACATACATACATACAGGTACAAGGTACATTCCAGAACTTTTGAGATATTTATTAATTTATTAATTTCAAAGAAGTACAAAAGTCTAATCTCCTCCAAAGTAGGATTTTCTGACTTCAATGCACTTGTTGTGAAGTCCAGCCATTTGAGAAGGCCCAATGAAAGTCCCCTAAAGTAATAGTATCCAGGCCCCTTGTCAGATTCTCCTTCACTTTCTCCATCAGCTTGGGAAACAATCAAAAGTCACCGGTCTGGACTGTAGGGAGGGTCACCTCTATTAAGTAGTTGGCTACCAGGATGGAATAGTAGATTGGTACAGGTACTCTAGTATTGTCCTGGTGCAAGCAGCACTGACCCAAGTGGAAGCGGTCTGGTCTTTTGTAATGAAATCCTCAAAACCTTCACAAAATACTTGGAAGGAACCCAATGGATGTAGATGGTGCCTTTGCAATTGATATGATCTTCCAGATGAACTTGCCTCTTGTGCCCTATAGACATACCTGTGCCTATCCTTCCCTGATGTGTGTGTGTGTGTGTGTGTGTGTGTATGTATGTATGTATGTATGTATGTATGCATGTATGTTTGTGTGTGTAAAATACGTGCATGCGTTTTTTTTCATAGAGTATGGTGGTGGAGAGAAAATATGATAAAGGACGTGGGGGAAGAAACAAAGAGATCTTAAACAATGGAACTGTAGCAGTGGCATCAGCAAATAGTTAAAAAATATTGAGAATAATCTCTGTCATAAGTTTATAAATTTTTATAATATAGAAATTTACTCATCTGCATCCTGGTATTTTCTACCCCAATTACTTGAATTCTGTAAGAATTATGCAGTCATCTCAGAACTAGATATGAACGTTATTCTTAATATCAGAAAGTCACAGTTATTCTACTATCATTTCTTTTGGGTGAAGAAGCATGAAGAATTAATTACCAAGTCTTCCCTTTAGACTGTATTGCGATGATAGGTTGGGTACAACCAAAAATCATAGAAGCTGCCAACTAATAGAATAAACATCTATTCTAACATTCTACTTCTTTTATCTGTTCCCCTCCTCCACACAGCTTTTATACACTCCCACCTTTAAAACGATGTCAGGTTATTGTTGATTCAGTTTAACACTGAGCAAGCAAATCTGTGATCAAAGATTTTCCAGTTACGTCAATAATATCTTATTTATTTTTTATCAAACCCTAAATATAAGAAGACATCATCCAACATATCCTTCTATTTTTAAGACGGTGCCATGACGTTTGATGGAGGTGCTACGATTTTTCATTTTTTTAATGTACAATAGTGAAAAAAAATCAAAATATTTTGAACAGCCGATGCAAGGGGAATAACTCCATTTTAAAATATCATTGCTATATAATACATTTCACAATTCTAAAAGACGGTTTGTTTGTTATTAAATAATAACCACACAATTAAACGAATAATATAGGGGTTCAACTTGCAACGTCAATGGAAAATAGTCAAATACAGCAAAGTATTTGTTTAGATAACACACTGCCATTATAACCTGTGTAAATTTTATTTTATTTCAACTAAACATTTAGGCTCCGTACTTTAGAGCAGACAAGAGGAGTAGATATCTTATCAACTGGTATTTCCCATTGGATAATTTTACAATAGAAGATAATATAACAATGATATATAGGGTTGCTGACTTCGTTTTTAAGCAAACATTTCATAGCACGAAAGTTTATGTGGTGTTTATTTTATTCTATTTATTTTGTTTTATATTTATTATTCATCCTTAGGGAAAGGTTCATGGCTATATATTTTTTTCTTTTAATCGTTGGCCCTCACCTTACAAAGAGTTACTTTTGTTAAGCAAACACTTATCAGCTTTGCTTGAGATACCATCTTTAAATTATTTATGTTAAATTATTTGTTAAAGGAAATTCCAGAGAAATATGCTGATAAAATAATAAAATAAATAATGCAAATAAGACCAACATTTCTGAAGTTGCAAAGATTGCAGACATTTATAAAAAAAAGTTGAAGATAGGTACAGGCATGGCTTTGTGGTAAGAAGCTTGCTTTCCAAACACATGGTTCCGGATTCAGTCCCACTGTATGGCACCCTGGGTAAGTAGCCTAGGGCTGACCAAAGCCTTGTGAGTGGATTTGGTAGAGGGAAATTGAAAGAAACCCGTCGTAAGCATGATCTTTCTTGCACAACACCTTACTTTCCTGTCTCCTGACTTTCATCTATGTTTGTTGCCACAAGGCTTCCACTTCACATGTCAGCTTAACTTAACTTGTCCATTTAGTCAAAAGACACCTGTTGTTATTCTTGCTATTTGTAATTGTGTAACATTTTCTCTGTTTTCTCGTTTTTTTGTCTGTGTTGTCACACATATTCACTTGCTTTCTTCCAAAAATTTAATGCCCTTAGATTAAATTTTTGGGGTCTACCAATTTTGAACAGTCACAAGTGTAACAGGCTGAAACTGTAATGATGATGGAAGCTTGACTGATAAATAGAAAGCCATGAATGTTCCATCCTGGTTTTGCTGTCCATCTTTGTATCGTCCATCTGTCTGTATGTTTTTATTATCGTGCGTTACGTTCTTGTTCCGTATTTTGAATATATATATATATATATACATATATATACACACACACACATGTCTGTGTTTCTGTGTTTATCCTCCCCACTATCGCTTGACAACTGATGTTGGTGTGTTCATGTCCCTGTAACTTAGTTGTTTGGCAAAAGAGACCAATAGAATAAGTACATGGCTAATAAAGAATAAATTCTGGGGTCAATTCATTTGACTAAAGGTGGTGCTCCAGCATGGCTGCAGTCAAATGACTGAAACTAATAACAGAAAAATATTGGTTTCAAATTTTGTCATAAAGACAGCAGTTTCGGGGAAGTGGCTACGTCAGTTACATTGACTCCAATGCTCAACTGGTACTTATTCTATCAACCCTGAAAGTATAAGAAGTAAATTTGACCTTGGTAGTGTTTGAACTCAGAACATAAAGATGGACAAGATACTTCTAAGCATTTTACCTAGTGGGCTAACGATTCTGCCAGCTTGCTGCCTTTACTGAAGACATCATATTCAGAGGCCAAAGGATGTGAAAATTCATTTGTTTGTTTTACATCTGTTTTTCCATACTACCATGGGTTAGAAGAATATATCGCTAAGGTATTGTTTTACAGCTGGATGCTCTTCTTTATGCTAACACTTGCATATTTTTAATCAAGGGGTCATTGAATGCCTCTGGAGATAGACATTGCCTGTCTATCTCCAGAGGCAATGCACCCAAACTATCGGAATTTAAGATGGTAGCTGAAAGCAGCACACTTTACCTTTCCTGTAAATAAACCAGTTGTAAATAGCAGTTGTACTTGAAGTCTTTTCTCTTTGCCTGCTGGAAGCCTAAACTACATAAAGAACCAGAAAGACGATGGAAGGAAATGATATTCTTCCGATACTGTAAACCTTGCCTTCTATAGATACAAATCAATTATAGACAAGGATGGTTTTCTAAAATTTTTTGCATTGTGCTGCCATAGATTACAATTGTATTAAATAAATGTAACCTGATTTTATTATTTTGTGCCATGAATTTTCTTGAAAACTGTAATCAAATTTTTATTAATACTGTACAGATTTTAGGGTTCTGTTCAGCACCCCCAGCTATCAAGGTAGCACCCCTCCCCTCAGTTACAATCGGCTGGCTATGTGCCTGCCATGGGGATTCTCTTGTAGAAGGAAGCGGACAACAGCTCAACAAGAACTGCGTGTTTTTTAGTAGGTTTATCAAGTATTTTATCCCATTCAATTCTAGAGAGAGAGAGAGGGGGAGTGGTAGAGGAAAGAGGGAGGGAGAGAGAAAGAAAGAGCGAAGGAGAGAGAGATGGGAGAGGTGGTGGTAGAGGGAAGGAGGGAGGGAGAGAGAGAAAGAGAGAGGGAAAGAGAAAAAGAGGGAGAGAGAAAGAGAGAGCTTTGTTGTTTAATTACAAATGCTAGTTATACAGTGACTACATGCGTCTTTACTTAAGATACACATGTAAGTTTATTTACAATTTTTAATTTACAAAAAGTCTCGCCATCTGTTCAACTCGAGGTATTTCCTGTAACATAATGCAATAAAGTGGTTTTCTGAGGATCCATTGTGGTTACACACCCAATTGTACATGGATCATCTAATGCTGAAGTTTCAGATAACCACAATGGAAAAACGTACATTACTGAGAATAAATAATATATGATATAATAGTAGTAACAATAATAATAATAATAACCACTCCTCTTTTGTCTAGCATTAATACCTCTCTTGAAATTGCTTGATGATGTACAATATGGCTATAAAATGTTTGATAAAAATATCTCTTTTACATGGATGATTTAAAGCTCTTTGCCAAAAAAATGGCCAACAAATACAGGGTTTACTAGAAATTGTTAAACAATTCAGTGATGACAGCAGGATGAAATTTGGCCTCGATATATATGCAAAAACTACTTTTTTTAAAGGAAAACTGACAGAAACATCCATTGTTAATCTTGACCAGCAGAATGTCATAAAGGAGTTGGAACCAGTGGAGAGCTACAAATACCTAGGGATATTTGAAGGTGATGGAATCAAACATTCAAGAGAATGTTATTACAGGGTAAGTGCAATACCCAAGACAGAGCTGAATGCAAGAAACAGGATTGATTGATCAATACTTCAGCCATACAGGTTGTGACTTACAGTTTAATATCATTAACTGGTCAATTACTGAAATATGAATCTTGACAGAAAAATACGAAAATTGTTGATAATGCATAGAATGCACCACCCTAAGGCAGATATAGAACGACTTCACCTGTCAAGAAAAGAGGGTGGACATGGACTTTTACAACTGGAACTAACAATGAAGATTGCCACAATTGGTCTCAACACCTGCCTGAAAAACTCTGATGACTGAATGTTAAAACTTGTCTCAAAGCATGAAAATAAGAAAGCATCATACTCAGTAACAAAACAGGCAAAGGAATATCTAAGTGAATTCCAAATACAACAAATCCTGGAATTAAATGTACTGGAAACAAGCACAAATAAAGCTCAGCATATGAAAACCTGTGCTAAAACTGCTGCCTTAGATATTCTTACTGATGAATGGTAAAAAAAAACACTCTCAGTGGCAAATACCCCAAGAGAGTTAATGATGCCGATGTTGACAAAGCCCTTACCTGCCAATGGCATAAAATCAGAAACAGAAAGGTTTATCATAGCATCCCAAGATCAATGTCTACCTACATTGTCAAGATCAATGTCTACCTACCAGGTCAACATAAACAGTAGTAGCCCAACATGTCGTGTATGTAAACAACAAAATGAAACCATTGATCATGTTGTCTCCATGTACAGTCTTCTTGGGCCTACAGAGTATCTCAACAGGAAGGTAGCGAGCTGGTAGAAATGTTAGCATGCCAGGTGAAATGCTTAGCGATGTCATCTGTCTTTATGTTCTGAGTTCAAATTCGGCTGAGGTCGACTTTGCCTTTCATCCTTTAGGGGTTGATAAATTAAGTACCAGTTGCGTACAGGGGTTGATCTAATCAACTGGGCCCCTCCCCCAAGATTTTGGGCCTTGTGCCTAGAGTAGAAAAGAGTATCTCAACAGGCATGATAGAGCAGCACAGTATATTCACTGGGTAATTTGCAAACACCTGGACCTGCCCCATGATAAAAACTGGTGGGAACACAAACCACCTCCAGCGCTTGAAAATGACCACATCTCACTCCTCTGGAACTTCACCATTCAAACTGACAGAAAGATAGATGCAAATAGGCCAGACATTATATTGAAAGACTTCAGACAAAAATCATGCCTCCTCATTGATATAACTGAACCACTCGACATAAATGAATCTGTCAAGACCTACCAAAAACTGAGCAAGTATAAAGATCTTGAAATCGAAATTTGTAAAATGTGGAATCTCAAGACTAAAACAATACCTGTTGTCATAGGTGCCATAGGGATGATAGCAAAAGGGGCTGATTCCTACCTAACTCAGGTACCAGAAAAACCCAAAATAGCAGAGATTCAAAAGACAGTGCTCATAGGAATTGCCCATATCCTACGTAAAATACTGTCAATGTAATCACAAATTTTAAAGCAAACTTATAGAGAATGTTTTCTTAAACATTCTCTAGAACAATACTATGTGCAAAACCAAATATATGACACTCTAGGCATAATACCAACTTGAACTTTTAACTTGTCTCTTGAGGTCTCTGGGTGAGACTTGGAGACAACTTGTGCAAATACAAAGCAAGAGTCAAACATATGATGATGATGATGATGATAATAATATGCCTCCTAACAGAGAGGGATACACACACATAATCAGTTTGAGAAGCACAATGCACACACATACATCATAGTATGTATGTGTGTAAGTGTGTGTGTGTGCATGCGCGTGTGTACTTGAAAAAGAAAAAAAATCAGGGACTGAGGCGGACAATAAGTTCCAACTTTGTAATCTTGTATATTCTGGAGGGATTAATTCTCAAATAGAATTAATCATATCAGAGCCAAACAACTTTGCCATAATGACCTTGAAATGAAACTAAATACGAACAGACACTGTTTGGTACAATAAATTACAATATTCACTTGAAAATTATTTCCTCCTCCTCCTCTCCCCCTTCTTCTCTCTCTCTCACATGTCTGTTATTCTTTCTTTCCCTATCTCCCTCTTCCTCTCTCGTTCTCCCTTCTCTTCTCTCTCTCAAAAAGTTCACAAATTTTAAGTTCAAATCCAGCACAAGATGTTTTGTTTTTTTGTTGGGTTTGTAGTCAGGCCCCTTAACTTGTATGTCACTCATTTCACTAATGTATAAAGAACAACAGAAACACTTGATCTTCGAGGAATGGAGTTATGGTTCTGCCTGTAAGGCAACATTCTATTCAAAAGGAGGATTTCTTGGTAATTTCCTTCGTGTCATCAACCCTATCTAAAACTCATTTACAAATATATAAAATTCCGATGTATGTAAGACAAACAAAGTTTGCTTTTTTAGAAGCATTGAGATCATCATCATCATCACCATAACCATCACCATCATCATCATCATTTAACGTCATTTTCCATGCTAGCATGGGTTGGATGGTTCGACTGGGGTCTGGGAAGCCAGGAGGCTGCAGTCTGATCTGGCAGTGTTTCTACAGCTAGATGCCCTTCCTAACACCAGCCACTCCTTGAGTGTAGTGGGTTCTTTTTACATGCCACCGGCACAGGGGCCAGAAGAGGCTGGCAAACGGCCAAAATCGGTTGGTGCTTTTACATGTCACCGACACGGGCGCCAGTCAGGTGGCGCTGGCATCTGCCACATTTGGACAGTGTCACTGGCACGGGTATCATAACTACAATTTCCATTCGATTTTTATTTTGATGTTGATGTTGACGTACTTGACTCAATAGGTCTCCTCAAGCACAGCGGGTCACTCTACGATCCAAGGTTAGCACAGCAGGCTGTCCTGCGAGCCATGAACTCACTTCATTTGTCGGGTCTTCACAGTCACAGCATATCTCAGAGGTCTTGGTCTTCGTCATTTCCTCTGTGAGGCCCTACGTGCCACCAGCACACAGATATGGAAACCGTTAACAGTACTAGTATCTACAAATGCTATATTGCAGCTATTGGTTTCCATCAAAGTGAGAGAACCAACTGACTTAGTAAACACCCACAAAATTATTAACCATCATGCCAACAACCAACTTGAGCACCTTTTTGAGCTCCATATGTCTAACACATGTGGACATGCCTACAAAGTCAGAAAACAGCACAGCTCCCATGACTTTCAGAAACATTTTTTCACACTCAGAGTTGCTGAAGCATGGAACAAACTACCTGCATCAGTTGTTAGTTGCTGAGACATTGTATCCTTTAAATCCTCCATGCTTCCTGAAATTTGCCAACACTACACCTGATATCCCCCACCTCGATATGCATGCACACATGTATATCATGACTCATACACTGTTCACTTTCCTGACTTTTGTATATAATTCTTTGATGAGTTATAGGGCACCTGAGCACTATACACAATAATTTCATTATTACTATTGAGTAAGAGAGCATTGCATGCCATCAAAGTGACACTGGGCATAAAATATGTGAAGCCCAGTGTACCCATCATGACTACCTGTCTGATAAGGGTACACCAGGTACAGGTATCACAACCATATAAACAGTGCATGACCTTGCAGGTGGGGCCCACTTAGAATTTTCTTCAGGTCCCATTCAAAAGGTTCCTGAATAAGGGTTGTTTAAGGATGATGAACAAAACACCCATGTTTCTGAAGGTGAATTATCCAAACCCCAAAGAATTCTTCTCAACACTACTTCTGCTCATGATCAGAGATGTACATATCGTCAGCCACTAAGGGACATGCTCAACTGGTTATGGTCAAACAACTGACAAGCAAATATGTGGTATTAAGCAGAATATTTGCTGTAGCCCATCTTTTATACCAAGACAAAACAATGTACATGATAACACTTCCAATCGGTTAAGATGAGAAGCCATGAAAGTCGCCTTCTTCTTCTTCTTATTATTATTATTATATCTTCTTGTTTCACCAGATCATTGGATCATATCCAATCCAAACCTTTCAAAGTTGCCTCTACACCAGAAATTAGCACTTCTTTTGGTATCAATTCCCCTTCATAGAATCATAGATAGCTTATTGATTCCCATCATGCAATTTTTAAAAATGAATTTAAAGAGTATAATTAATAAAATGTCTTGTTTTAAAAGCAATAATTCCTTTGTTCTTTTGTGTCATTCTCACATTTTTGATCACAGATATTTAAAAAAATCTAGCAGAAGTACTTAATGATATTGATAAAGAATAAAAATTCAATCATACTATATGAATATTATATGAATTGGGATATCTAATGAGAGACATGTGCTGGTAAATAGGATTTATGGCATTGATATTTGGTTGAGAATTAGTGAATTTTAGCCTTAAATTATTATGCTCCCTTAAAGCTCTGGTGTTTATCGATCTCTTGAATAGTTAATCCCTGTGGTACATGGATGCTTGAAATACTAGAAATAGCAAACAAATCTCCCTGAAATTCTATAGTTTTTTATATTATATTATAGAAAACGTCTAGTGGTTCTGTAAAAAGGCAGGATGATCATAACTGGAATGCTTTTGTTCATAGGTATGATCGATTAGGGTTTGCATGGAGCTGAACAACAATAACAAGAATAAAAACTAATCCTCTGAACCAAGGTTTAATTTATCTTTAACTCTTGACCCCCTATCGTATCCTCCTTCCTCCCTTCTATTTATTTCATTGATTAAAATCAAGGAAGCCCGTCAAAATGTCCAAAACATAAAAAATAAACCTATAAGAAACTCATGTATCTCACCTTCAAATGAGACGGGTGTAATAGTTAAAACACTATTACACCCGTCTCATTTACAAATCCGTGTTGTGGGTGGAAGGGATTTTCTAATCCTAACTACACCCACCATCAATATCTCTCAACTTAAAACAATCGATGCCAAGGTTTTTTTTTTGACAAATGTGACGATATTTCCGTGGGTGCAGTCACAAGAGAGACTGAATAAACATCTAATTCAATGCTTAACAGTAAAAAAAATATACTTGATTTACAATTACTTCAACAGGGGTAGCTTATCCTGTTCAGGTTATATTATTAGCATTATCCTGCGTTTGAGAATTTAAAATCACTTCTTTAACTTTCTAATTACTTCAAAGTTTAGAAAATAACTATAATTGATATAGTTATTACCAATAATTATAACTATAGGTAATATACTGGAATTGATATATAAAAGAGACGATAGAAAATAGTATCTATGAGAATGAAGTCAAACAGTAAAGACAGCATAAATTCTCCTAGGCAACTTTGTCTTGCATCTTCGCCAATTATATATTAGGTCGATCGATTCAACGAAATGAACCCTTAGAAATACCTAGTGAAAAGATGAATACTTCTTGATGATTTTTGTCGATGTACTAAACCCAATTGTTAACGACCTTTCTCAAGAGAAATCAATATTTTGAAATGCCATACCTTTATTTTTTTGTCACCGTCTGTTGTTTATGTTAAAGATTGTATTTCAAATTATTAACGAACGCTATGTACTCTAATATATTATTAAATATGTTTTAATGATTATCCGATAAAATCGATACATAAATGTATTTCCAAAAATAAAGTAGGTAGGGACAAATTACTACGTTTAATAAAATTAAAATAGCTTTAAACCCCACAAAATTGCTCTAACATTGCTGGTGGTGGTGGTAGTTATAGGACAGACGTTGGTCCCCTTGTGGGTAGTAAAGAAATAGGTATATGTCAGTTAGGGAACAGCTGCATTGGATTGTCTGCTAAAAGTTATTTATAAACACACACACACTCATACTAAGGTCGAGTTTCCTAACACGATTCACAATTCATAATTGAGGTCAGCCGGGAAAATGTCAAAGGTGAGAGTCTCGTTTTCATACTTGACACCGGCTTCACGTGGAGTGCGGTGATAGGTTGAAGGCAGCTGAGTTTTCTCAATAGTAAGTGTGTTCAGGTTTACAGTTGTAATCGTGTAGTTGTGGCTGGGAAACCTTCCCAAAATCTCATCGGACCCGCTTCGTTGCATTCCTGCAAACGTAAAAGCTGAAGAACAATAGGAACCTTATAGAATTAATATGGCTCGAGGGCTGCATCGGTGGTTGGTAGCAGTTATTTCCCTATTTGGTTTTGTTAGTGTTGTCCTAAGTGACGAAGAAAGCACCCAGTTTGATGTCAAACCCGGAGGACAAGTTAACGATTATGTGAAAGAATGGGTAAATAAATAAACACACTTCTATAATTTAACATCGATATTTTTTACTATATTCGAAAGTCGATCGTTACTCTTAACACGTGTCATGTACATAAGTTTTGTTTTGATTATAAACCATCTGTTTTCTTAGCGGTTGCTTTATCTTTAACACGCAGCACATACTTCAACAGCGGGATAACTGCTTTACTGTTCTTTATATATATATATATATATATATATATATATATATATTATATATATATGTATATATTATATATATATATTATGTATATATATAATATATATGTATATATATATATGTATATATATATATTATGTATATATATATATATATTATATATATATATGTATATATATATATATGTATTATATATATATATGTATATATATATATATGTATATATATATAGTATATATATATATAGTATATATATATATATATGTTATATATATATATATATATGTATAATATATATGTATATATATATATATATGTATATATGTATATATATATATATATGTATATATATATGTATATATATATATATGTATATATATATATATATATATATATATATATATATGTGTATATATATATATATATATATATATAATATATGTATATATATATATGTATAGAAATTAAATATAAAATATAAATTACAAAGTGGGACAAGAACGCAAAAACACACAAGGAGACGACACAAAAACACAGACGGGTCACTCGAAGCCTCTAATCTTCAGTCGGGAACATATATATATATATAATATATATATATATATGAGTTCGTGATCAAATTCCACCGAGGTCGACTTTGCCTACCATCCCTTCGGGGTCGATAAATTAAGTACCAGTTGCGTACTGAGGTTGATCTAATTGACTGGCCCCCTCCCCAAAATCTTTTCGGGCCTTGTGCCTAGAGTAGAAAAAAACGAGTTCGTGATCTGTTGATCTACGCGGAAATGTTACATTGTTATTAACTAAAAATATCTTTCATGGTTAGATTTGGTTATTTCCGTATCTGAAGATATCTACATTTCACTTCTATT
The DNA here is from genome assembly GCF_006345805.1 of Octopus sinensis. Taxonomy (NCBI): domain Eukaryota; kingdom Metazoa; phylum Mollusca; class Cephalopoda; order Octopoda; family Octopodidae; genus Octopus; species Octopus sinensis. The sequence continues at coordinate 149,067,573 of NC_042999.1, forward strand.
ACAGATATATGTAGCTATATATATATATTGGTTAAATCCTGGTGTGATAATTTTCAGCTTGTTTTTTTTATTAGTTACTTATTTGTTTTGTTATAGACGACATCTCTTCCTTTTCCCAGCCAGCTGGTTGTGGCCTTACTGGGACACACTGAACCATATTTATATGCAGAAATATGAAAACCCAAATAGTTCTGGATGTTATTCAATGAAAAGGGCAAATCAGAAACCAAGTTGTGATAGTTCTAATATCCACATTTCATTATATTATCCTAATATCGATTTTTTTTTTTTACTTTAATAAGCAATCTAACATTATTGATCTTCCCAATTTGTGTCAACGTGACCCAGCTGAGATCCTTACATCAGATTTGCGATATATTAACGGGTATATCTTGAATTCCTAATCGTTTTCTCCCCTTTCTCCATTTCACATTTTTGTTCATAATATTTTCATTGCGTTTATTTAATTTCATATATTTAATTCAGTGCATGTACCCAACAAAAACAAACTCCAAACCCCCCAGGCGGCGAATTCTCCGAGTTGTTAGATCGTTAGCCAGAATGGTTTCGGGGTATTTCTTGTGACCCTCTGCACTTTGAGTTCAAATCCTACCGATTTATATATATATATAATATATATATATATATATATATATATATATATATATATATATATATATATATATATAAATATATGTAATAATTATTCGGTTGCCATAATAAGACTCCAAGTTTCGGAGTCTTATCACAGCAACCGAATAATTGTCACTTATTATATTCATCTATTTACATAATATAGAGGTCTCATTCATTCTTTTGTTGTCTTACCATTATTATTAATATATATATATATATATATATATATATATATATATATATATATATAATGTAATGTGAACAACTTATCTACGCTTCGCGGACAAGATGACAAAAATATTGTCGAGAAGAGCAGCTAACATCCTTGTACTATCCACTCTACCTTTACGAGATTCTTAGGTGCTACGCCTTCATCCCAATTCAGCGGAGGAGAGATGCCGTTCGGTGGAGTGAGGACACTGGGGGGCTCAACAGGGATCTCTGATAATGACTGGTACTTAATCATCATCCACTTAGGTCTATCGGCGAAGCGACAAAGTTGGCGCTGGTGAATAATTCGTAACACATGGCGTACCAGACGAGCGATTTCCCCCTTTCAAATGAGAAATGGATTACCCGTCTGGACGCGTGCTTTCGTCACGATCAAGGCCCGCAGACTCCAGATTTGACGGGATATCAGTAGCTCCTTTTAAAGCTATCGTTCAGTGCAGCGCTTGAGGGAGCCGTTCTACACATGAGAAGGAATGTTATAGTTTGTTTTGTATATACTTTGAATCTTTTCAGTTTGAACGGCAGTTTTACTAGCGGTGTCATATGAAATTGTTACCCATAATTATGACCCTAGTATCGATCTATTGCATTTCAATCTGTTTTAGGATTAGGGTTAGGAGTGGGGGAAGGGTATCTTTTTTTCTTCAGAAATGTAAATAAACCCAATCTGTTTCTTAAACGAGGGACATATTCATACGGCACAGAATGTTTTTTACTTCAATAGACGTCATTGATTGGTTGAAATTGAAGAAAAAAACCCAACAAATATCTTATAAAGCCAAGAGAAAAAGATGTTTTATAAACACATTCTACCAGTATACGAAGTCTAAAAGTGTTTAGTTACGTGGAAATTATTTTTAAAAAACTGCCGTTCAAACCGAAAAGATCCCAAATTTGCCAATTTTATCAATTTTATGATGTATCGATTTATTGAATATTTATAAAATATTTAAACTGAATGGAATTAAAAAATTATATATATTTGCAAATGTGTTGTAAAAGATTTATTTACAACAAATGTCAAGCCGAAATGTCAGATGATTTATTGCTAATGTTTATAAATATTCAGATTCCTCATCTTTCAGGATAAGGCATTTTAATATATTTATATCTTCATTATGCTTTTATCTCTGATCGTCATCAGTTTTCTATTCCTGGATATATGTATCGTATCAGACTGGATCTGAAATAGAAACCCTTATATTTAGACTAAAATTTAGGTATAATTATAGCCTGGCGTCATGTAGGTATTTAGAAACAGACATCTGATGCAACCACATGGTTCTGGGTTCAGTCCCACTGCATGACACCTTGAGCAAGTATCTTCTACTATTGCTTCGGGCCGACCAAAGCCTTGTGTGTGGATTTGGTAGACGGAAACTGGAAGAAGCCCATTGTACATGTGTGTGTGTGTGTTGGTGTCTGTGTTTGTCCCCCACCACTGCTTGACAATTGGTAACTTAGCGGTTCGGCAAAAGTACCCAATAGAATAAGTTACCAATCTTAAAAAAGAATAAGTACTGGGGTCGATTCATTCAAGTAATAATTTTTCAAGGCAGTGCCCCAGCATGGCTACAGTCTAATGACTGAAGGAAATAAAAGATAAAAAATATATATATTTCTCTTTTACTCTTTTATTTGTTTTAGTCATTTGACTGCGGCCATGCTGGAGCACTGGCTTTAGTCGAGCAAATCGACCCCAGGACTTTGTAAGCCTAGTACTTATTCTATTGGTCTCTTTTGCCGAACCGCTAAGTTACGGGGACGTAAACACACCACCATCGGTTGTCAAGTGATGTTGAGGGGACAAACATATAAACACACATACATATATCATCATCATCATCATCGTCGTTTAACGTCCGCTTTCCATACTAGCATGGGTTGGACGATTTTGACTGAGGGCTGGCGAACGAGATGGCTGCACCAGGCTCCAATCTTGATCTGGCAGGGTTTCTACAGCTCGATGCCCTTCCTAACGCCAACCACTCTGAAAGTGTAGTGTGTGCTTTTTACGTACCACTGGCACAGGGGCCAGTCAGGCGGTACTGGCAACGACCTCGCTCAAATCTTTTTACACATGCCACCAGCACAGGTGCCAGTAAGGCGATGTTGGTAACGATCACGCTCAAATGATGCCCTTTTACGTGCCACCGGCATGGAAGCTAGTTGGCTGCTCTGGCGACGATCACGCTTGGATGGTGCTCTTGGCACCCTACTAGCACAGGCACAAGTGCCAGTAAGGCAACGCTGGTAACAATCACACTCGAATGGTGCCTTTTATGTGCCACTGGCACAGAAGCCAGTTAGCTGCTCTGTCAACGATCACGCTCGTATGGTGCTCTTTGTACCCCGCTAGTACGGATGCCAGTCATCGAATGTGATTTTAATTTCACTTGCTTCAACAGGTCTTTGCAAGCAGAGTTTAGTGTCCAAGGAAGGAAAAGGTATGCATAAGCGGGCTGGTTACACCCCTGGCATAAGCCACAGGTTATGGTCTCATTTGGCTTGCCGGGTCTTTGCAAGCACAGCATATTTCCAAAAGTCTCAGTCGCTAGTCATTTCCTCAGTGAGGCCCAATGTTTGAAGGTCGTGCTTCACCACTTCATCCCAGGTCTTCCTGGGTGTACCTCTTCCACAGGTTCCCTCAACCGCTAGGGTATGGCACTTTTTCACACAGCCATCCTCCTCCATTCTTGCCACATGACCATACCAGCGCAGTTGTCTCTCTTGCACACCACATCTGATGCTTCTTAGCTCCAACATTTCTTTCAAGGTACCTACACTCTGTCTGCACACTGACATTACACATCCATTGGATCATACTGGCTTCATTCCTTGTGGGCTTACACATATCCTCAGCAGTCACGGCCCATGTTTCACTGCCATGTAGCATAGCTGTTTGTACACAAGCGTCATACAGTCTACCTTTTACTCTGAGCGAGAGGCCCTTTGTTGCCAGCAGTGGTAAGAGCTCTCTGAACTTTGCCCAAGCTATTCTTATTCTAGCAGCTACACTTTCAGTGCATCCACCTCCACTACTGACTTGGTCACCTAGGTAATGGAAGCTATCAACTACTTCTAGTTTTTCTCCCTGGAATGTAGCGGAAGTTGGTCTCTGCCATGTTTATTGCTCCCGAGCATCTGCCACATACAAAAGCTATCTTCCCAGTTAACCTTCCTTTGATATGACTGCACCTCTTATGTGTCAATACACTGGGTACATCTTATAGAGTTTCTACCTACGCCTCTACTACAGATTGGACAGGGCCATCTACCTGAAGGGATTTGTAGTTTGCCTGCCTTCCTACATATTAAGACTTTGGTTTTAGCTAGGTTGATTCTAAGGCCCTTCGATTCTAATCCTTGTTTCCACTCTTGAAACTTCTCCTCTAGTTCTGATAGTGACTCAGCAATAAGAGCAAGGTCATCAGCATAGAGGAGCTCCCAGGGGCATCCTGTCTTGAATTCCTCTGTTATTGCCTGGAGGACTATGATAATAGGTGGGGGCTGGGGACTGAACCTTGGTGGACCCCTACCTCTACCCTGAATTCTTCAGTGTACTCGTTGCCAACCCTCACCTTACTTACAGCGTCCCTGTACATGGCTTGCACAGCTCTCACTAACCATTCATCTATCCCATTGACCACCAGATAAGGGATCGGGGGACCCTGTCAAAGGCTTTCTCCATGTCAACGAAAGCCAGGTACAGGGGCTTATCCTTGGCTAGGTATTTCTCCTGCAGCTGTCTCACCAGAAATATGGCATCAGTGGTGCTTTTTCCTGGCACAAAACCAAACTGCATCTCATCCAAGCTGACTCTCTCCCTAATCAGTTGGGCTATGACCCTCTCCGTAACCTTCATTACCTGATCCAACAGCTTGATACCTCTGTAATTATTTGTATCTAAAGTGTCACCTTTACCTTTGTAGCAGTTGACTATTATGCTGCCACACCAGTAATTGGGTATGACTCCTTCGTGTATCACCTGGTTAACTATACGGGTGACTAGGCTATAGCCAACACTGCCAGATATTTTGAGCATCTCTGCAGCAATTCCTGATGGGCCTGGAGCTTTCCCTGTCTTCATGCTTCTAATATATATATATATATATACATACATATATATGACGGGCTTCTTTCAGTTTCTGTCTACCAAATCCACTCACAAGGCTTTGGTCGGCCAGAGGCTATAGTAGAAGACACTTGTCCAAGGTGCCATGCAGTGGGACTGAACCCGGAGCCATGTGGTTGGTACTTAAAAACGTTGAGGTTAATAAGACCCCAAAACTATAATTATACAGAGATGACCCAAAGTTACCTGACAGTAAATAAAAACCATTTAATTCCAAGATTAAAAAAAATTATTTTATTTGCAACTTAGCTAATAAATAGACAAATGTTGCAAAAAGAAAAAAAACGATGATTTTAACTCATAGCATTCAATTATTAAACATTCATAATTGGAATGAATAAATGAAATGGAATATTAAGTAATTATCAAATTTTGATTTATTGTGGGTGACTTTTGGCCAACCCTATATATAATAATTCGTCATCATCAATTAATGTCTGTTGTCCATCTGGCATGGGTTAACAGTTTGACTGGGCTGGCATGCTGGAAGGCTGCACCAGGCTCCAGTCTGATTTGGCATGGTTTTCTACAGCTGGATGCCCTTCCTAACACCAACCACTGTGTAATGGGTGCTTTTACTTGCCACTGGCCTGGGTGCTATTTGTGCGGTACCGGCATCTGCCATGATTGTGATTTTGCTCGGTTTGATGGGTCTTCTCAAGCACAACACAATGCCAAAGGTCTTGGTCATTGTCTCTGTGAGGCCCAACACTTGAAAGGAACTCGGCCACTTTGCCCCCATGAGACCCAACACTCAGCCACTTTACCCCCATCAGTCCCAATACTTGAAAGGAACTCAGCCACTTTGCCTCCACGAGGCTCAAAGCTTGAAATTTTTGTGGAGGAGACTGGTCAGTTACTTCAACACCAATGCTTGACTGGTATTAATTTCATTGACCCCCCAAAAGGATGAAAAGCAGAATTTGAAGCCAGAAGAAGTGCTGTTAAGCACCTTGTCCAGTATGGTAAAGATTCCAGCCTGCTTGTCACCTTATATAAGCCTAATCAATCAATGAGTATTCATGTAATTTTTAATAATGAAAGCATGTGGCTGAGTGGTTAGGGTGTTTAGCTCATAATCATAAGGTTATGAGTTCAATTTCTGGACTGAGCAGTACATTGTATTCATGGGTATAGCATGCCATTTCATGTTGTTTCAGTCTACTTGGGTGAAAATGATTATTGTCCAAGTGCTAGAGCAGCCTCTTCTCCCTCCTGCTGTCACATCTTCAATGTTTCACCGGGTTAAGAAAGTGGAGGGCTGAGTTGGTGTCTATATTTTCTCCCAACTGCAGAGGCTCCTTAAATAATTATGGAAGCATGATACAGGCTACCATGTCATATTCACTTGTGAGTGATGGTTAAACTGATGTTCTTTCTTTTTCTTTTATTCTTTTACTTGTTTCAGTCATTTGACTGCGGCCATGCTGGAGCACCGCCTTTAGTCGAGCAAATCGACCCCGGGATTTTTCTTTGTAAGCCCAGTACTTATTCTATCGGTCTCTTTTGCCGAACCGCTAAGTGACGGGGTCATAAACATACCAGCATCGGTTGTCAAGCAATGCTAGGGGGACAAACACAGACACACAAACACACACACACATATATATATATATACATATATACGACAGGCTTCTTTCAGTTTCCATCTACCAAATCCACTCACAAGGCATTGGTCGGCCCGGGGCTATAGCAGAAGACATTTGCCTAAGATGCCACACAGTGGGACTGAACCCGGAACCATGTGGTTGGTTAGCAAGCTACTTACCACACAGCCACTCCTGCACCTATATGTTCTTTAGATTTCAACAATATAGTTAGCTGCATTGTAGTTTTTGTACATGACTGTAGTGTTTCACTAATAAACTATATTCTTTTCTACTCTAGGCACAAGGCCTAAAATTTTTGGGGAGGGGGCCAGTCGATTAGATCAACCCCAGTATGCAACTGGTACTTGATTTATCGACCCCCGAAAGGATGAAAGGCAAAGTTGACTTTGGCAGAATTTGAACTCAGAACATAAAGACAGACAAAATACTGCCAAGCATTTTGCCCTGCATGCTAACGTTTCTGCCGGCTTACCACCTTTGCCCTGACTTAAATATTCTTTTCTACTCTAGGCACAAGGCCCCAAAAGTTTTGGGTAGGGGCCCAGTTGATTAGATCAACTCCAGTACACGACTGGTACTTAATTTATCGACCCCAAAAGGATGAAAGGCAAAGTTGACCTCGGCGGAATTTGAATTCAGAATGTAAAGACAGATGAAATACTGCTAAGAATTTCGCCCGGCGTGCTAACATATCTGTCAGCTCGTTGCCTTAAAATAGTTATATTCTTTTCTACTCTAGGAACAAGGCCCGAAATTTTTGAGGAGGGGGTGGCCAGTCAATTAGATCAACCACAGTATACAACTGGTACTTAATTTATTGACCCCCAAAAGGATGAAAGCCAAAGTCAGCCTCAGCGGAATTTGAACTCAGAACGTAAAGACAGAAGGAATACCGCTAAACATTTTGCCCAGCATGCTAATGTTTCTTCTGTTTTACTAATAAACTATATTGTTGATGATGAGTGTTATTGGTGTTTAACCTCACAACAGCATTGATTGAGATGCATGTCCAAAGGCATTCCAGTTTTGACCAATCTGGTATTTTATTATTATTTTTTTTGTTATAATGTGCCATGGTCTACACTATCCAGTGTGTCTTTCCTATTTTAGAGCAGTTTGTGTGAGTTGAGGAAGATTTGGCTGCTATTTCTAGCAGTTCATACAATCCCGTTGAGTAGTCATGGGCAATCTGCAGCCTACAGAATATTCTGAATGGCACACATAAACAAAAAATTACCTTGAATTCTTTAGTAATGCTGCCCACCTGGTAATGAGCCATGTCTCATGTGGCCTGTTTCTCACAAAAGGTGCCCATACCTGCTGTAGAGGCTCCTACAGTTACATATAATCCTTTCTACTATAGGCCCAAATCCTGAATTTTGGGGAAGGGGGCCAGTTGTTTAGATCGACTCCAGTATGCAACAGGTACTTAATTTATCGACCCCAAAAGGATGAAAGGCAAAGTCGACCTCAGTGGAATTTGAACCCAGAACGTAGTGATGGTCGAAATACAGCTAAGCATTTCGCCCAGTGTGCTAATGATTCTGCCATCTACAGTTCCATTTAATGTTGTGACATTGTAGTTATGTATTCAGGTGTTTTACATTAACTTTTTACATTACAGTTCTTTCAATTTCTATTTTTGATTTCAAAATCTTTTCTTTTCCTTTGCAGAAAGGCTTTCAGTGTAAATTTACATATGTATGTCAAGGAGGAACCAAAGAGGTATGTTTCTAATATTTTAGATTTAAATTTCAAATGAAGATTTTATAAAGTTTATAAGCTGAAGATGTGTGAAGGTAAATGGCTTAGTGGTTAGGGTCTTCAGCTCATGATTGTAAGGTTGTGAGTTTAATTCCCAATGTCGCTTTGTGTCCTTGAGCAAGACGCTTTATTTCCTGTTGCTCCAGTTCACTCAGCTGGCAAAAATGGGTGGCAAAAATTCTGTCATGCTGAATCTCTCTGAGAACTGTGTTAAAGGTATGTGTGTCTGTGAAGTACTCAGCTCTTCTCTTAGGCCTCCGTTGGTCATGGCTGACCATGGATGATGTCATTCATCCGTTGAGTTGTCTATTCAGTTTTTGCAATGCCTCCTATGGCTGTAGAGACCGATGCGAGAGTGGCAGTCTCGTTTGCAGCGGTCATACCTATACGTTGAATCTGGTCTGTTGGCTGTCATTTTTTTTCTGCAGGCATGGTTTTCAGCTGCCGCCACCCACAAATTCTCTTTGCCAGTCTGCAGTTGTTTGTGAAGAGTGCCTCTCCAGCTGGTTCGGTTGGCTGCGAGATTCTCCCAAGAATTGGTGTTGATGCCAAGTGCCTTCATATCCCTCCTGCACACATCCCTGTACCTCAGCTTCGGGTGGCCAATTTTTCTCCGCCCTGCGACAAGCTCGCCGAAGAGGATATCCTTTGGGATCCGACCATCTTCCATACGGCGAACATGGCCAAACCAGTGCAGCTGACGTTGTCTTAGCATGGTGAGCATGCTCACCTTACTCAGCTACTGGAGCCCTCATGAAGTGTCGATCACTGAAAGTGGATGATACCTGTGGAAGAGGATGACCCGAGGAGACATGGGATGAAGTGGTAAGGACTGATCTCAGAAAGTTGGGCCTCATGGAGGAAATGACAATGGACTGAAATGTCTGGCGATATGAAGTTCTTGAGAAGACCCTTCCACGTGAGCGAAAATGAGTTCTAGAAGTGCTGTGTGTCCCACCTACACTTGACAAGAAAACTTCTCACACACTCTACCACAACAAACCAAACTATGTCTTTGCATCTCTCCTCTTCCTCACATTTCCACTTCATGTACTATAATTACCTCCCACTTCCCAATCCTGTCCTCTTGGCCCTGTGCCACTGTATCATTGTTCTCCGCTAGCCCCCAACCTGTGTGTTCTACCCACATGTCCTGTCTCACTCTATTATTGCTATCTGCTAGCCCCCGACCTCGGTCAGCCTGGGGCTATAGCAGAAGACACTTGCCCAAAGTGCACGCAGTGGGACTGAACCTGAAACCACGTAACTTGGAAGCAAGCTTCCTAACCACACAGCCATGCCCGTGCCTACTAAAATGTATGTACATAAGCGCAGCACTATTCATGTGGCGAGCTTTCTACAGCTGGATGCCCTTCCTGACGCCATATATTTGGTGAGTTGTAATGAGATTGTGGTCACATGACCTGATAGATATAGAGACAGTTACAGTTTGTTATAGATTTTAGTTTGGAGGTGGGAAAGAGGTGTTTCTCAATGGTGTTCAGGGTATCTCAATGTCAATCTGAGATACATATAGGGGATGAGGCAAGTTGGAAAGAGAGTTGATAGCAAAAATATTTGGTTTCTGAGCTGGTAGTATTGATATGAGATGAGTGAGAGAGGGGTTATCATAATAAAAGGAATTTTCAGGATAAAAAGAGAATATTTACTAATAATAGAGTTAAATATATTATAAAAGCTAATTTCATGACCTGCATGTGCACATACATAACACACACACACTCGTGCAGTTGTGTGTAAGTTATGCGGACACACACACACACACAGGCATGCACACACATCTTCATTAATATAAGCCTCACTGTGAAAGTAGGCCCCATGGTTAATTCACAGGGTTTGTTTTTACACTGAGTTGAAATATGTATCTTTATGAAACATATTTACGTGACTCGTCAAGCATAATTTATTCATAGCCCAAACTGTATTAGTACTCTAGCTTATTACCAGGAAAAGTTGGTTCCAAGATAATAGCCATATGTAATAATATAATAATAATAATAATGAAATTATTGTATACAGTACTCAGGTGCACCACAACTTGTCAAAAGTGCGTATAAAGCATATGCAGTAATGTACAAATGTCTGGGAAGTGAACAGTGTATGAGTCAGATACATGCTTGCGTGTGTATAGAGGGGAGAAAATCAGGTATAGTGTTGGCGAATCTCAGGAAGCATGGAAGTTTTGAAGGATGCAGTGCTCCGACAACTAACAACTGATGCTGGCAATTTGTTCCATACTTCAGCAACTCTTAGCGTGAAAAAATGTTTCCGAAAGTCATGGAGCTGTGCTGTTTTCTGACTTTGTAAACATGTCTACGGGTGTTAGGTGGAGTTTGAAAAGGTGCTCAGAGTTATTGTTAGTAAGATGGTTAATAATTTTGTGGGTGTCTGCAAGTCAGCTGCCAGACGTCGGAGTTTCAATGTATTCATGCACATGTTTTTGTATCGTAAATTAATTTGTAAAATCGTTGAGTCGTTTATATTCCAATGCTATCTCTTTATTTCAGGAATGGATGATCACTTTGAAACGAAAGAAGAAATCTTTCTCATGTAGTGTTTATCGTCCAAGCGGTTCATCGTACCTGTTCTTTCAAGAGTTCAACCTTCAAATCCAAGGGGCACAAATCCAGGAAGCCAGTGCTTTTGTAAGTTGTCTTTTCCTGTTTTAATTCATTGAATGATTTCTTCTCGATTTATCTTTTTTTTCTCTTCTATCACCCATAATCCAAATCACTTGGGTAACTTTAAAAATAAATAACACAAAAGCCACCACAAAATGTTCTTAATTTTTGCTTAGTAATGATATCATTGATGAAAATATTTTGGTTTTGTTGGCTTCAATCGTTTTGGCAATATCAGATTGGACACCAAAGTAGTCTGTTAAGCAAACAAGTGAGATAAAAAAACAGAAGCATCTAATTATTTGATGTTTGGATATATAAGATGGAGGAATGATAGTAGTAGGGCAAAATTCTTAATAGGTTTAATTACTCTGGCAATCTCCAAACTATTATAATAACTATAATTATTATAACATTAAACAACTTCTATGCAGACTTAGTGTTTCTAATATATTTTGTTTCATTTTCTTTTATACCAGGGCAATAGCAACGCTCTCAGTGCTGATGAATATCAAATTGACAAATCACAAAATTCTGGTAAGATTTTGAAGTTGTAAATCTTAAAAATGAAAACATGTTACTTATAGGTTGAAAGTGTTGACTTTCTAACTGAAAGATTGTGTATGTAAACTTTGTTGTTACTATTATAGTGTGTGTGTTTGATGACGAAGATTGATAGTTTTTTTCTCTGTTATTCTGTATCACTGGATGACAAAGGAGCATGAAAAATGTTGAGACACAGTGAAACCATGGAACTCTTGTCAGTGTGGTAAACAGATGTTAGATGATGATGCGTGAGAGATGAGAGGATGAATAAGTGGAAAGCTGTATGACCCTATTTATTTCAATCATTTTTGCTGGAATATATAAATGCTGACTGTGTGGTTAAGAAGCTAGCTTAAAACCATATGGTTTTGGGTTCAGTCCTCTTGTGACACTTTGGGCAAGGATCTACTTCTATAGGCCCAGATTAACTAACGCTTTGTGAGTGAATTTAGTAGATGGAAATTGTGTGGAAAGCCTCAGTTATATATATCTGGAATTTGAACCCGTTTTATCTGACTTTGTGCATTTAAATTATAATAAAGTGTTATTAGAATATTAAATGGAAAATAAAAATGAGTGAATTCAATATTAATCAGGTGAATATATTGGTTCATTTGTTTCAATATGTAGACTCTTCTTTTGTTTGAGTATGTGGTTTGTGCTGGATCATGTATATTTGTATCTTACTGAATAAGTATAAATTAAAGTGTCTATATCATAAATAGGAGACAAAGACTAAAGCTACTGTACAGATGCATTTATTGTCCCTTACCGTGCCCTTTGTCGGTTACGAAGACGAGTGTTTCAAGTTTCATAAAACACTCAGAGCTGGTCAAATTGTAAGCAAATAAAAGCCTAAGTTCACTGCTTTCTTTCTCGAACTGTCGGTATACTTCAGTATGCAAGCTTTTATAACTTCTATTAACCAAAATTTCATTTCCAAAGCATTATTCAACCCAGGACTATGGTAGAATACATGCAATGTTCCATACAGTAAGACTGAATGGCTATTTTTAAATTTTAGGTAATCAAACGGCTGAATCTGAGAACTATAAAATACATCAGAAAGCCTTTCTACACTCTATATAATTACATAAAATATCAACACATGCATGTATGTATTGGCGAAAGACATACACATTGTTAAGAAAGTGTGAATAAATCGGTGCATTTCACTGTTCCCCTTAAAAATGAAGTGAACCTCTGATTGGCTTACTGGAAACCTATGTCACAATTTGTTCTCAAATACATAATTTATCAGAATAAAAGTAGCTAGTTACTTCCCTTTATTTTCATCATTTCTTCTAAAGCCTATTTAACTTGTTACCTCCCTTCATTTTTAATTCTCCTTTTCTGTGTTCTTTCAGTGTCACACGTAAGAGGCAAATTCAAATCAGAACTTACAAAGATAGTAGTCAAGGGTTCATTACAAAAGAAGAAAAAGGAATTATGATTTTAAACGCACTGAAATTCCCTCATGTTCTAAATGGCATTTCTTGGAACTGCCTGTTATTGATCCTGTTTTCAAAACTCAGGAAACTTGTGTGTACGTTTGAGTTTGTATGTTTTATGTTTTCATGTATGTATAATATGTTTATAATGTATGTTTATAAATGAAGAATATATTTGAGGTTTTTTTTCTAAATAAACATTTGAATAATAATTTTTAATTTCTTTATTCTTAATTGGGAGGATGTGTTTCTTGACTGAAAAACGAGGGCAGAACGTCCATAAGAATGACTGTTTTAAAAAGAAAATTGTTTCGGAATTAAATAAGATTTCTGAAGTCAGCAGTACCCAGCCTGCAATCTTGCCAGTCCTTGGAGGGTTCGCAAAGTTTGTGCTGGAGATCTGTAAATTGAGTTCAAATTTTCTTAAGTAGACATACCTTTCATAAACCAATGATTCATGGGAAAAATCATTTATAAGTAAAGAGTCCTTTATAGCAAAAAAAAAAAAAAGTTAGGAACCATTCTTTCACGTATAGACTAAGGCAACGCAAACTCTGTTAGTGAATGAGTGAGCCTCTATGTGGTCACTCGACCTGCTAGAAATAGCAGTCAAATCCTTAAATAACATTTTGCTGTTTTAAAAAGGATACATCATCATCGTCATTTAATGTCATGTTCCATGCTGGAATGAGCAAAACGGTTTGATAATTCGATGGGTCCATCGTGCTCTAATTTCTGCTTGGTTTGTATGGGTTGATGCTTTCCTAAGGCCAACCACTTTTCAGTATGTACTGGGTGTTTTTTTTCATACCACCGGCACTATGAGGTCACCATGTAGTTCCTAAGACTATAATGCTTGAGGTTGGGATGGGGATGTCTTTATGCGACAACATTAGGGGTGAAAGAATGAGAGAAAGGATGCACAGTGTAGGATGACCAGGCTCTTGCAGAGGAGCTACATAGTTACATTTAGAGAAGAGAAGGTAGACATAATTATTGGGAGCTGCAAATCCAAGTGGCTTCTCAAGGTACAAAGTGAGTAGGAGATATAGATAGGATAAGGCGGCGAGCTGGCAGAAACGTTAGCACACCGGGCGAAATGCGTAGCCGTATTTCGTCTGCCATTTCGTTCTGGGTCCAAATTCCGCCGAGGTCGACTTTGCCTTTCATCCTTTTGGGGTCGATAAATTAAGTACCAGTTATGCACTGGGGTCGATATAATCGACTTAATCTGTTTGTCTGTTCTTGTTTGTCCCCTCTGTGTTTAGCCCCTTGTGGGTAGTAAAGAAATAGATATAGATAGGAATAGGTGGAATAGAGGGTGGGTAACAACTGTAAAGATTTGATAAGAAAGAACTGCTATAATCGTAATTTAGCCTGATTAGAGTTGACCTGTGGTTATGAAACAATATATCCAGCTAAAAGAATATTCTGAAATAAACTAGCATACACAGACTATAGAAGGTAGGGATTATTGTTGTTGCTTAATCCCATGTAAACCCTGATTCAGATAATCTATACTGAAAGGATTTCCAATCATGATCAGCCATACTGCTAGGATTTTAAAAGATGTTAAGGTGTGATTTAACTGAGATTTGGCTGCTGTTTCTAGCAGCTTGAGAGACCATGTAGAAGCTTTTGTGTTGACCCAAGGAAAGGACTGCAATAAACGCTGGTTGTTTAGTTACAAGTTAATCATGACTGAGTAGCCATATGATCAAAGACATTCCAACTATGACCATTCAGTCTTTACAGGGTATGAAGGACCACATTATCAACTGTAGACACCGAGAACAATGGGAAGGTGCATGCTGAAACACTCAGATCGCAATATCGGCGTCTATTCTCTCTCTCTCTCCCTCTCTTTGTCTCTGTCTGTCTGTCTATCTCTCTCTGAGTAGATTTGGTAGATGGAAACTGAAAGAAGCTCGTATATATATATATATATATATACACTCACGGAGTGGTTGGTGTTAGGAAGGGCATCCAGCCATAGAAACACTGCCAGATCAGACTGGAGCCTGGTGCAGCCTCTGGCTTCCCAGACCCTGGTTGAACCGTCCAACCCATGCTAGCATGGAAAACGGACGTTAAACGATGATGATGATATATATATGTGTGTGTGTGTCTGCATTTGCCTCCCTCCAGCATCGCTTGGCAACCGCTGCTGGTGTGTTTACATCCCTGTAACTTAGTAGTTCGGCAAAAGAGACCGATAGAATAAGTACTAGGCTTATAAAGAATAAGTCCTGGTGTCGATTTGCTCGACTAAAGACAGTGCTCCAGCATGGCCACAGTCAAATGACTGAAACAAGTACAAGAATATATATATGTGCAGGTATGGCTATTATGGTCAGAAGTTTGCTTCCCAACCACATGGTTCCTGGTTTAATCCCACTGTGTGGTATCTTGAGCAAGTGTCTTCTACTACGGTAAATCAAAGCCTTGTGACAGGCGTCTATGTATATATATATTGTGTGTGAGTGTGTGTACGTGCACGTGTGTGTGTGTGTGTGCGTGCATGTGAGTGTGTGTGCATGCGTGTGGGTACGTGCGTGCTTGTGGTGTGTGTGTGTGTACGTGCGTGTGTGTGTGTACGTGCGTGTTTGTGTGTGTGTGCGTGCGTGTGTGTATGTGTGTGTGTGTATGTGTGTGTGTGTATAACGTACAGAAAATAAGATAAAGATAGGTAAGCGAACAATAACGTGTATGTGCCTTTGCTTTTGTTCCACTGCTTGACAACCTGTGTTGGTTCGTTTATATCCCCGAAACCTAGCGGTTCGGCAGAAAGAGAACAATAGAATAAGTACCAGGCTAAGTAAAAAGCAAGTACTGGGATCGGTTTGTTTGACTAAACACTTCATGGCCGTAGTCTAACGACTGAAACAAGTAAAATATATATAAACGTGTGCGCGTGTTTGTGTGTGTGTGTGTTTGCGTGTGTGTGTGTGTATGTGTGCGTGCGTGTAGCGAATATCTACTACATATGTGGGAAATCCTGTCCGGTTGTGTTTGGGGAGTTGTTAGTTAACTCCCCTTACATCGTTTTATCGATTTCGATTAAACTTGACACGTGAGTAGAACACATGTCAGGAAACCACATGGCATACTCAGATTGCTGAAAAAAAAAATCGATAACGGTCCCTGGAAGGGATCCTTATATATCTGATATATTTCATTTTATCAGCCAAGGGAAATAATCCATTCCTTTTCTTAAATCATTTGGTATAAATCAAATTGAGTATGCTTATTTCTTAGTATTTGAACTGTTAGAATTATTTTCGCAATTTATCCAGTACAACCCTTAAACAAGTAAATAGTATTTTCCTAAACAATAGATCCACTTATTTCGGTTAGTGACTTATTCACGAATATACCTACACTGGAGCCGCTGAGGGTAATATTCTCTGGGAACGCACAAAATCCATTTTCAGAGTTATTTACTTTGAATTGTTATTATCTCATATCTGATTAGCCTGTTATTACGTAACATGCTTCACGATTTTAGTATACATATCTTATTAGTATCTTCTCCTAAGTTCTGTATACTCTGGGAACGCATTAAAGCTCTTTTCAGGGCTACTTTATTTGAATTCTTACTATCGGATAACTAATTTCATGTTATTACATAACTGACTTCACAATTTGGGTATTCATAACTTATTGGGAATTCCTACAAACAAGATCCTGTGTAAGACAGTTCGATATTCCCTATGAATGCACAAAAACCATTTTAAGGGCTACATAATTTGTATTGTTGTTATTGGATTAGCGAAACAATTATGAGAATGGAACCAAAGGATAAGCCCAGCTTTCCCGGAAATTACCGGGTATGTCAGCTAATAATATAATATATACGCGTGTGTGTGAAGACGCGTGGCCTAGTGAGTAGGGTGTAGCACTTACAATTGTAAGATCGTGGTTTCGCTTCACAGACCGGGCGGTGCACTCTATTCTTGAGCAAAACTCATCATGTCTATTTAACACAAGACTTGTTTGTAAATAAACATGGCACCAAGAATAATAACACATTACAAAAATGAGTAAGAATACCATACCTTTGTAATCCTAACTTCTTTTTAGCTTTTTTCCTATTTTCGGCTACTGACGAGTAACGTTTGACAACCCAGATTCTTAAAATGAAATTATTGTCTTTCTGTATGAAACGATTGTATAGCTACCTGAATAAAAAAAAATATCATCCATATTAACATCTAATCTCCCCCATTTATGTAAAATATGATTGGATTTGTTGAACTTTGTTTAATAAGTTAAATCATATACTTAATATGAAATAATGGAATAATTACTATGAAGCACTGTGTAGAATATATTGTATAAAGGATCGTGGGTAAGGCCAGAACAATGCAAAGTAAATGCAAGGGAAATCACAAGAAAACAAACATATGAATTAATGTAGACTTACCTTGCATTCAATATTTCAGGGTTTTGACCCCATTTTCAAGTCAGTTTCTTGAAAATGGGGTCATAACCCCGAAATATTTATTTCTTTATTACCCACGGGGGCTAAACATAGAGGGGACAAACTAGGATAGACAAAGGAATTAAGTCGATTATATCGACCTCGGTGCGTAACTGGTACTTATTTAATTGACTCCGAAAGGATGAAAGGCAAAGTCGACATCGGCAGAATTTGAACATAACAGCAGACGAAATACCTATTTCTTTACTGCCAACAAGGAGCTACACACAGAGGGGACAAACGGATTAAGTCGATTATATCGACCCCAGTGCGTAACTGATACTTGATTTATCGACCCCGAAAGGATGAAAGGCAAAATCGACCTCGGCGGAATTTGACCTCAGAATGTAACGGCAAGCGAAATACCTATTTCATTATTACCCACAAGGGGCTAAACATAGAGGGGACAAACAAGGACAGACATAGGTATTAAGTCGATTACATCGACCCCAGTGCGTAACTGGTACTTAATTTATCGACCCCGAAAGGATGAAAGGCAAAGTCGACATCGGCGGAATTTGACCTCAGAATGTAACGGCAAGCGAAATACCTATTTCTTTATTACCCACAAGCGGCTAAACACAGAGGGGACAAACAAGGACAGACATAGGTATTAAGTCGATTACATCGACCCCAGTGCGTAACTGGTGCTTAATTTATCGACCCCGAAAGGTTGAAAGGCAAAGTCGACCTCGGCGGAATTTGAACTCACAACGTAACGCAGACGAAATACCGCTAAGCATTTCGCCGGGCGTGCTAACGGTTCTGCCGGCTCGCCACCTTATAATCCCGAAATATTGAATGTAAGGTAAGTCTACATTAATTCATATATTTGTTTTCTTGGAATTTGCTTTGCATATGTAAGCCATGCCTTGAAATGTGTAACGGCAGAAATTAAATTGTAAACAATTATATGGTAAACAATAAAATGGATTTGGTACATAGCAGGATGGAATGTCAGCGTCGTAATCAATTTGTAAGGATTGGTTCTTCGTTGATTGCCATTATGTAAAGATGAAAGAACAGTGATTGAAATTGTGAAGAAAATATTTATTTGCCGTTACACTGAATATACCTTGCCTCGACGGGCAAGAGGTAAAGTCCAAAAGCATGCGAAGTAAAAAGGTTAATTTTGGCCTCTATGTTCTTATTGTAGTAGTAAACCATAGAGAGAGATATGGTAATGTGCAGAGAAGAGAAAGTGAGTTAGTGAAAGTGAGAGAGTGTGGGATGAAACAACTGATTTGTTGGTGAGTTACCGTAGTTGTCATTTTCGTGCCCTTATCTCTAGAGACGCACATATCAGAAATAGTTTAAAAAAACTCCGTTCTGGAGATTTTTCACTCAAAGACGACCAGCGTTCTGGTCAACTTACTGAAGTTGATGATGACCGAATCAAAGCCATAACTGAATCTGAGAGATTGCAGAGACGTTAAATGTATCACACACAGCAATTGAAAATCACTTAAAATGTCTTGGACTCGTTAAGAAGCTCGATTATAGGGTTCCACGTTGATTGCAAGAGATTCACTTAACACAACGAATCAATATTTGCGATATGCATCTCAAACGCAAGGAAATCGACTGGAGGAAAAAAAAAAAAAACGACCAGAATTGGCAAATCGTAAAGGAATCGTGTTCCACCATGACAACGCTAGACCACATACGTCTTTGCTAACTCGTGAAAAATTATTGGAGCTTGGTTGGGAAGTGATGTCACATCCACCATATAGCCCTGACCTTGCACCATCAGATTATCATTTATTTCGAAGTTTGCGAAATTCTTTGAATGGTAAAACTTTCAATAAGGAGGATGACCTGAAATCGCACTTGCATCAGTTTTTGGCTGATAAGGACCAGAAGTTCTATGAACGCGGAATCATGAAGCTGCCAGAATGATGGCAAAAGGTCATCGAACAAAATGGAAAATGTATAACTGATTAAAGTTCATTCTTTGCATGAAAAAAGAAATGACTTTTATTTCACACTAAAAAAATCGAAATTACTTTCTTGCCAACCCAATACAATGGAAAATAACACGCGTTTGATCAGAAATTCACCCATAACCAATAAACATATTTAAATATACTACATTAATAAAAGTTAGGTTTACATAAACGTGTTTACGTACGTCCATGTTTGTACAGATTAACCGAATAATTCATGTTTTGTGTAAATGAGTAAATGAATGAAGCAAACAGCAAGATACTATACAGAAAACTTCAAGTTCACGTACAAATAACTAGTCTCCATTAATAGTTAACTGTTTTTCTATGTATTCTGCTTTTCTCCCATTTATTAACTGCTACCTCTTGCAACCTGTAAAGTTACTCCCCAGACACTAAATTATATTTTTTCTCAAAATACGATGCCAAAATTAAATCTTAATCTGAACTGATGGAATCGTTAACACGCCGGAAAAATGCCTAGCGGTATTTCGTCCGTCCTTACGTTCTAAGTTCAAATTCCGCCGAGGTCGACTTTGCCTTTCATCCTTTCGGGGTCGATAAATTAAGTACCAGTGAAACACTGGGATCGATGTAATCGATAAGTCCTCTTCCCCAAATTTCAGGCCTTGTACCTTTAGTAGAAAGTATTATTTATCTCTCCCACCCTTCCCCGCTTTTAGCTGTTAGCTTTGGCGGCGCGCTGGCAGAATCGTTAACATGCCAGACGAAATACTTAGAGGCATTTCTTTCGGCTTTAAGTTCTCAGTTCAAATTTCGCCGAGGTCAACTTTGTCTTTCATCCTGTCAGGATTGATAAAAATAAGTACTAATTGAGAACTAGGGTCAACGTAATCGACTTAACCGCTCCTATAAAATTCCAGGTCTTCTACCTATAGTAGGAAGAATATTTCTATAAACACTGGTTTCTGACGATGCTCTAAGGTCAAACATATCTTGATGAGGATATCTCTTTTAAATCGACTCCTGTTTTGAGTTGGTAATCATTCTTTCGACTCTAGAAAGATGAAAGGCAAAGGTAACTCAGGCAAGGGACATGACTAAATACCAATGCCAGCTCGGCAGCAGTTGAATGACTGAAACAAGTAAAAGAGTAATTTAGTCAAGCAACATTCGCCAGAGAATATATAGTATATTTTCCCCTAATATAAGTCATGCTGCACATTTATACAGCGACATTCATACAAGCTCCACCACGCCACACCACACAAAAACTGCAACACATCTATCCTCGTTTATGACGGTTGTTTGTTTACAAGCAAAAAACACCGTATTAAGTGAATCAGTGATAAATGAATAATAGAAAATATGGAGGAAATAGGTTAGGTTCCGAGATCCCAAGTTGTCCTGAGCATTGTGGTTGGTTGCTGGGGTGTGCTTTTGCGGTCCAAGAAGAATCTTTGACTGAGTGCCGACCAGTGTTATCACAAATCAATCCGTGATAAGCGTAACACGATTTACAAGTGAGCGTACTATGTCATCGAGGATCAATGATGAATGAACGTGGAGGCACATGGCCTGGTGGTTAGAGCAGCGGACTCACGGTTGAGGGATCGCAGGTTCGAATCTCAGACCGGGCGATGTGTGTGTTTATGAGCGAAACACCCAAGCTCCACGTGGCTCCGGCAGAAGGTAATGGCGAACTTCTGCTGACTCTTTCGCCACAACTTTCTCTTACTCTTTCCTCCTGCGTCTTACAGCTTACCTGCGACGGACCGGCGTTCCGTCTAGGTGGGGAACCTACACGCCATGGAAACCGGGAAACCGGCCCTTATGAGCTAGGCATGACTTGAGAAGGAACAATGATGAATGAACGAGGATAGATGTAGACAGGAAAAAAAAAGACAGAACAAAACCTAGAAAAATATTTAATAAATATTTGTTATGAGGACCCACAAGTGTAAGTTGCTGGTCTTCGGTCAAAATTTTTGCCTCGGAACTTTCGAAGTTGTGACAGTTTCCAGTAATTTATTTCCACAAGGAAAAGTGGATTACAGCCAACACTACATTGGGATAATCTGGAAAATATTTTGTCCTCGTAACAAGAGCTCGTTGTAGCTCTCTTGGTCGGCAAAGTAACAGAATTGTTCGGGCGTCGGATAGAATGCTCCGACTCTTTGAGCTCTAAAATCATTTCCATCGAAGTTAACTTCGACTGCCATCCCTTCGGATTCAATAAAAATGTACTAGTTCAAAGCAGCAGCTTGGCAAAACAGTAAAAACGTCGGACCAAATGTCTAGTGATATTCATTCCAGCTCTTTCTGTTCTGAGTTCAAATCGCATTATGGCCTGTATGACCTGTGCTGCTCGGTTTAACACAACCATTTGGCGCCTCGTGTGCTTTCAGCGGATTTCTAAGGATAACTTCCCCTTCTCTCCTACCAGAGGCTTTACAACGAGTCGTAGGTTTGACCCCCCTCTTCCTGATTAAAAGATAAAAAAAAATCTCCTAAAGAAAAACATTTTGCAAAAACAAAAAAAAAAAAGTAATTTTGGTATCTATCTCCCACATATTACGATCTCTTAAATCATAGTATTACTCCTTGCTTGTAAGTACAGTTAAATGTACAGTTAAATGTGGCAGACGAGTACAAAAGATTCTCAAGGAAATTAAAGTAAGAAATATGGTTTACTGTGTTACCAGCACTTGAAGTTTGTAGAGGCTTCCACACTAACAAATTGATGGTATAAATTATAGCCAGGTTTAATGTTTGAGTCTGTCTCAGATCAAGACACTGCAATTGACTTTACAGATTTTAGGGTTTCAAAAGAAAAGTCGATTATACATGGATCGTTTTATTTCGTTTGTGATTGTTAATCTTGTTGCTAGGGATCTTGTATCGAAGACGGATGAGATAGTGTTACGAGGTGGATTAATGTAGATGACGCTGTAGCTAAAGTTTGTTATTATAGTGACACAGAAATAATGCAGATCGTTGAAAGTCTTGAGAAAGAAAATAGTGGAGAGGAAAGCAACAATGAAAATGAGAAAGATGCAGCAGAAAGTATTTTTACAGATAGGTTAATTCAGTAAACGGGCAAAGTGTTAAAGTGTTCAGAACAACACAGTTTTATAACTCCGTCTAGCAATCTTCGCTCACTATTACTGGAGGGTCGTTGGGATAGAGTCCTCAGGGATCTTCTCCATAAGATCCTACCTGAAGCAACTGCCATTAGACTTTCCAGCTGGATTCCCAAGCTCTGACAAACTGAGACTGGATATTATCCACTCATCTCTAGGTCTCCTGCCGGTTGGCTTGGCTTAAAGAATTCGCGTTGCGATTCTTTCCTACGACATTCTAATCAGATGTCTAATCAAATGTCTGACCTTTCAATGCAGAAGAGCAGCGGTTCGACCCTGCTCTCCAATTAACGATACTCTAGAGGTCTTTCGGAGGAACTCCATTTCGGCGGCTTATATTCGCGATCGTACTCTTTCGTTCATAACTCTTTTACTCTTTCACTTGTTTCAGTCATTTGACTGTGGCCATGCTGGAGCACCGCCTTTATTCGAGCAAATCGACCACAGGACTTATTCTTTGTAAGCCTAGTACTTATTCCATCGGTCTCTTTTGCCGAACCGCTAAGTTAACTCGGAATTTTGTCAGTGAACAGGTCGCGGTCTCAAAGCGACGAAAATATTTTGACAAATTAAATTTAAATGTTGAAGTAAATCTAACGGTTTTTGTGTATTTCTTAAATGGCTTATAAACACCTTCCACGCTGCAATTGTTTTCGTTCCAGCACACGATCTCAGATCAGGTCACTTGCTATGCAAGTACATCTCAGTAACATTTTTTAGAGTTGACTAAAAATCTTGCAGCATAAAACCTGACATTTGAAAATTCAGTGTCATCGAACTCTGTTCACCCAAATGAGCTCCTGTCGTCATCACCAGTTCCTGAAGAAGATAAAAGTGCAAGTTTCGCCTCTAGTTCCTGTTATCTTAGTCACTTTACAAGATGAAGGTGGGATCCTACCATTCCTCACTTTCTCATATAAAACTGTATATTTTCAATATCACTAATAGATTGGATTTGGGAGATGTGCGTCTGTCACTTTTGCTCTTTCTATACATACGTATCAATTTATGAATGTATATATGTACAGTGCGGCAAAATAACCTTCCATTCACCTATCTACTAATTTCAGGTCTTCTCTTCGGAAGCTGCAGTGATGAACTTTTTTGTTTACACGATTCAACAAAATTACGAAACCTGTATCCTTTATTTTATATGTTCTTTTTAAAATTTCACTTACAGTTTTCTCTTAAAGTCTCTTTTTTTCCCCTTCAAAACCAACTTGTACAGATTTACTGGTAAAATGAAGTCATCAGCTGTTGTATAAATGTTCTGTATTAGTCTGGTCACCAAGGATCCAACAAAACTCACTAAACTAGCGTTCCACAGTTGTCAACGATGCTGCATTAATGACGGTCGATTGCTTATGAAGCCATGAGATGAATACGTAGCACTTAAGTCGAGCAAGGGAGCGTTTCTTATGACTTTCTACTATCTTTAGCCTATTAGAGCAAGTTGGACTCTAAGCTGCGGCGAAGGCAACAGATTAAGAACTCTTATAGAAAAGCCTAAGGTGTGTTGTTCATTAAGGTAGTAGCAAGCGTTTGTACGAACATTTTGCTATCGGCATCTGCAAAAAGATTCGCTGGTTCTACGCAAGCCTTCACCGCTGAAAACAAATCATTGGCATGGGAAGTCTAGTCTAACGGCCATAATATTAACCGTTAGACCCTCATACGTCGAAGCCAATGGGAGAACCCATTACTATGTATGTATGCATGTATGTATGTATGTATGTATGTATGTATGTATGTATGTATGTATGTATGTATGTATGCATGCATGTATGTATGTACGTACGTAAGTATGTATTTATGTGTGTTTGAGCGTATGTATGCGTGTGCATGTGTAAGAAAGAGGAGGAGAAATACAGTGAAGACAAGAGGAAGCAGTATTTTGTTGTGTAAATGCAATTGTGAATGTATGTAAATTGGTACACATATGAGCTGCATATAAAACGCGCGCGTGTGTGTGTATGTGTGCGTGTGTCTTGAGTGTTTTTGTGTGTGTATGTGATACACGATGTGTGTGTGTGTGTGTGTGAGTTGTATCTTTGATGCATGTTTTGTTTGTATAGGTGTGTATTCGCGGTCATCTATGTATAAGACATGAGCGGGAGGAGGGGTGAATGTATATATGAGTGTTAGAGTGAATGTTCGTTAACTCAGTTGTCTAATAACCCAACATGCAGCTAAGCTAGTAACTCTGGACTAATTGACATTAAGTAGTGTATAAAAGTAGAAGAGGTGATGCATAGTTTACCTGTAGCAGAGCATCAACTTAGCTTACACACACACACACATATATATACATTAATCAATAGATCTCTCTCGATCTCTATCTTCGCTATTTTCTGCTTGATTTAGGTCAGTTTAGTAGCATATGGCGACTGGAATTACACGTTAGCCGCCACCCCGAGTCGTGCACCAGCGAGCTTTGGTAAGTGTCTTCATATTTCAGACATATATATTCAACAAATAGACTTTTGAAACTTTCTTTTGTATATCTTCACTGAGAATACTTTACTTTCTCGTTATTTCACTTCTAACACCATCATTGTCTACATCTATATCGTTACATTTACAATAAATATCCATAACTAATAATGCTTGTAACACCGTTTAACAATTTCAAATAGCGAAGACAAACAATGATAGTTTGCTTGCACAATGGTTTCTTTGGTGGGGCATTTCGGCGATTGAATCAGGGATGCTTGGTGTATATTTATCGATCTTAAATGAGAGGAAAGTAAAGTGGACCTCGGTTGGATCTCGAATTTAGAAAGCAAACAGAAAACCCCCAGAAAAAAAAAAGTGAAAAAAAAAAAAAGAAAAAAAGAAAAGAAAAAGAACTCAATGAAAGTTACTCCTTTGCTTTACCATTCCTGCTAATTCTGTACGCGGGAGATACAAATAGGGCTACCTGACTAATAAACCAACGGGCGTCTGTGTAAAAGAGGAGTGAGTATCGAGTGGCGTTCATGCCTCTCTTAAAGACAGCGAACAAACTGAAATAAAATAGCTATCCTATAGTCTGGAAAAGAAACTGTGTTGGAGACTTAATTCGCAACATCCTTTCTTTCTTTCTTTTTCTTTCTTTCTTTCTTTCTTTCTTTCTTTCTTTCTTTCTTCTTTCTTTCTTTCTTTCTTTCTTTCTTTCTTTCTTTCTTTCTTTCTTTCTTTCTTTCTTTCTTTCTTTCTTTCTTTCTTTCTTTCTTTCTTTCTTTCTTTCTTTCCAGTTAAAGAAATGACGTGAATGTTGAATTTTGTCATCCAGACTATAATTTATATGGATAGATGTCTGTGTGTGTAATTTCTGCTCAGTACTTTTGTGCTAGTGATGGTGTTGGTGTCAAAGATGGACAGCATTGTATTTTCCCCCACTTTTAAAATATTCTAGCAAAAGAAACAAAAATATCATCCAGGGAGAATGTCTCGTAGAAAGAAAGTATTTTACAAATTAAAAATTTCTTCAAGTTTGTATTTCTCTCGTTTTCATATTAGTAATTCCCTACCGTTTGTTGCAACACTGACTCTCAAGTATTTATTTGTCGATCTCTGTTGACTGAATGTTTAAGTTACTTTTTCATGTAAAGGGACGCAACTTCAAACACAGTTTTGTACTGGTATACACAGGCACATACACACACGAAGGCACACAGACATGCGCGCGCGCACACATACATATGCATACACACGCACACACGCATGTACACACACATGCGCACACATACACGCACACAATACCCCATGCACGCGCACACACACACGCACGCACGAACACACACACACACACACACACTAGGACACACACTAGGACACACACACACACTCAGACTCACACACAAGGTACTCTTAAAATTGAATTAAAAACTCTTGATAACATTTGGCAACATTTATTGACAACGCAAACGCTCACTATAGGTGTAAAATCTATTTGTGGGGCAGAAATATAGTCACTATGTATGTATGTATGTATGTATGTATGTATGTATGTATGTATGTATGTATGTATGTGTGTATGTGTGTATGTATGTATGTATGTATGTATGTATGTATGTATGTATGTATGTATGTATGTGTGTGTGTGTCGTGTGTGTATGTGTGTATGTATATATGTATGCATGTATGTATGTATGTATGTATGTGTGTGTGTCGTGTGTGTGTATGTATGTGTGCATGTAAATGTGTGGGTGTACGTATGTATGTACTTACCTATGTATGTATGTATGTATGTATGTATGTACGTATGTACGTATGTATGTATGTATGTATGTATGTATGTATGTATGTATGCAAGTGTGTGTGTATGTATATGTGCATGTGTGTATGTGTACGTATGTATGTGTGTGGTGTATGTGTGTGTAATGTGTGTGTAATTTGTGCGTGTGTGTGTAGTGTATGTATGCAAGTATGTACGTATGTATGTGTGTATGTATGTATGTAATTGTGTGTGTATGTATGTATATGTGTGTATGTATGTGTGTGTATGTGTGTGTATGTATGTGTGTGTATGTATGTATGTTTGTATGTATGTGTGTATGTATGAATTTATGTATGTGTGTATGTATGTGTATGTATGTGTTGTATGTGTGTGTGTATGTATGTGTGTATGCGTGTATGTATGTAGATAGGTGGGTATGTATGTGTGTGTATGTATGCATGTGTGTGTATGCATATATGTGTGTGTGTATGTGTGTATGTATGTATGTATGTCAAATCACTTCTGAGGTCTCTCGTGAGTCCTACTGGTAGAAAGAATTCAGTAGAACTAGCTGCATGGCCGAGTCGTCGGCGACGAAACCGGTGCCCTTGCCTGGCTTGCTTGGTGAGTATGGTTGCTAGAAACCCAGAAGGACAGAAAACAAGACTCGACGAACGGATGGATGATCCCAATGTAAGTTCAATGAATACCAAACAATAAC
The DNA here is from genome assembly GCF_006345805.1 of Octopus sinensis. Lineage (NCBI taxonomy): Eukaryota > Metazoa > Mollusca > Cephalopoda > Octopoda > Octopodidae > Octopus > Octopus sinensis. The sequence goes on from NC_042999.1 coordinate 149,095,043, forward strand.
ACAGGCACTCAGAAAATCCAAGTTGGTGTCTGGTGGTTGTGGAAGACCGCTCGGTGTGAGGCACCTCTCAGTTTTGTCACTTGGGGAACGTCCCTCTAATATACATCCGGATATCAAGGAAAGGCGTTGGACATTTTGGGAATCTTTTGCTTGCGCTTGAGAACATGGAGCAAGATATCTTGCTTCGGCTTGTCTTTGGATCATGTCAAAAGAGTGGAGAATGTCAATGAGGTGTCGTACAAGTCTTATTGCACCTAAAATTTTGCACAGGTATTGTTTTGTCAGTGATGATCATACTCGCCTACGAGTATGTATGTATGTATGTAATTGTTCAGTTTTATTTTAAGACTCGCTGAAAGTGACCCGCTCTACGCGCGGGTGAGAGTGTGGTTGTTACTTTCTGTTGCTTCCTTTCAGCACGTAAAAAGCACCATCCGAACGTGGCCGATTGCAGCGCCGCCTTGACTGGCTTCTGTGCTGGTGGCACGTAAAAAGCACCAACCGATCGTGGCCGCTGCCAGCCCCCTTGGCACCTGTGCCGGTGGCACGAAAAAAGCACTCATTACGCTCACAGAGTGGTTGGCGTTAGGAAGGTCATCCACCTGTAGAAACACTGCCAGATCAGACTGGAGCCTGGTGCAGCCTCCTGGTTTCCCCGACCCCGGTCAAACTGTCCAACCCGTGCTAGCACGGAAAACGGACGTTAAACGATGATGATGATGATTCTCCCTCTTTGTTTCTCTCTCCTTTCTCTCTCACTTTCCCACTCTCTTACTCTTCCTTTTTCTCGGACTCTCCCTCGCTTTCTCTTACTCTCTATCTTTATCTATCTCTCTCCCATTTATAAACAACAAAAGATCTTGAGTAAGTTGAGAAAGATCAATCATAAATATCAGGCAGTAACAACGAAAAGGTCTGCTTCAAGGCAGACAGCAAAACACTAACATTTAAAAGGGACAGACGAACTTGCGAGGTGAAAAAAAAAAAAAAAAAAAATTGGAAACCAAAGTTTGAAGGCACGAAAAATTTGCAGGGTTCTAAATAAATGTTAAAATGTAATAGATACGAAAAACCTACGTTATCACCAGAACACAAACACTTGTTGGTGTGTTCTGTTTGTATTTGCTCCATCGGCGCGTTGACAGGCAGACAATAGAATGCGATGGCGAGATATTTGTTAGAATGCGATGGCGAGATAATAATATTTGTTGTCATGATTGTGTGACGCCGTTTGACGAAGTGAAAGTGATGGGAAGATAGGAAATAGAGTGAGTGAAAAAGTGCTGGGAAGGGAGGAAATAGCGTGAGTGAGTGAGGAAGACAGATACATTAAAGAATGGGAGTGGACTTGTCGAAGTGGGTTTTTGGCCCTAGCAACGACACCTTTATGGATTTCTAACGTAGCCCACGGGCATCGTCACCTCATTTTACATGTCCCTGTAAATTTTGGAGTCAATCCGACGGGTTCTAGTGGCCTTGAAAGCGATCCAAGCGGTCGAAACGCATTTCAGTTTTATATATAGAGATTTCTTGCCGATTGAGAAAGAGTTGGATTCTAACCTAGATCCAAGGCTCCGTCGTTGGAATTTCAACATCAGCAACAGGGTAGATTTGTTTGTTTGTATGTATGTATGTATGTATGTATGTATGTATGTATGTATGTATGTATGTATGTATGTATTCATGCATGCATGTATGTATGTATATTTGTAGATTTGTATGTTTTGCTATATGTATGTATTCTCATGCATCTAGTTGTATATCTAGACATGATCATATATATGTATGTATATATGCATGCATGTATGTATGTACGTATGCATGTATGCATGTATGTATGTATGTATGTATGTATGTATGTATGTATGTATGTATGTATGTATGTATGCTTGCATGCATGTATGTATGTATCGCTTGTGACCCTGACATATGTGCTCGAGATACGGAAAACGTTTTTAACATTGCAATAGCTTTATTTTCGTTACCACAAGAGCTTGTAGTATATCTAAGTAGCCCATGCAATACCCGCGTGGGCAAAGATTCTGTTATGTTTCCACCTACACACACACACACACACACACGCACGCACGCACACACACACACACACACACACATACACACACGCACGCACACACACACACACACTCACACACACGCGCACGCACGCACGCGCGCGCACACACACACACACACACACACACACACACACACACACACACACACACACACACACACACACACACACACACACACAGATGTTCAGCAACCGACTTTCCGGACACTAACATTCTGGAGCCGCATGTAATTCGCATTAATTTACGAACAGGAATTTCAAATTCCCGCGGCCGCCATATTAGTTTAATGGTACCTTGCACAGACTAGTATCTTGCACACTAAATATTAATAAACTCGTATCATTTATACGAATTTCATTTAATTATTTAATTAGTTTGTTAACCAAGGTGACTACTTCTGGTTCGGAAAAATCAGCAATCCGGAAAGGCTTTCGAACCAAAGGTTCTGCATAGTCGATTGTTGTACCTGTACAAGTGTGTGTGTGTGTATGTGTGTGTGTGTATGTGTGTGTGTGTGTGTGTGTGTGTGCGTGTGTGCCTGTGTGTACATTATAGACACACACACACACACACACACACATATGCTGAATGATTGTATTTACAGAAACCATGCTTTATTGAAATAAACTGTGAATATGAATGTACTCCAACTGTGACCTTCACGCCATATTTTCGAATATAGTATGTCTAGGACAACATTATGTAATGTGTCCTATCTATCTAAAAGAGTTCGGTGAGATTTCATAGATCTTTGTTATTTCTAGCGAATTAGGTGGCCACGTATTTTAATACACGTGCGTAATATGTGCACCCACGCATGAATGCACATTTGTATGTATGTATGTATGTATGTATGTATGTATGTATGTATGTATGTATGTATGTATGTATATGTATGTATATGTATGTATATGTATGTATGTATGTATATAAGCTAGAAATTTTTCTATGCCCTTGCTTACAATTATATATATGTATGTATATGTATGAATGCATGCTCGTACGTATGTATATATGAATGCACGTATGTATGTATGAATTTACGTTCATATATATGCATGCATGTACGTACGTATGTACCTATATACGTATGTTCGTGTGTATGTTTGCATGTATGAATGCATGCATATATGTATGTATACATGTTTGTATTTATGTATGTTTGTATTTATGTTTGTATGTATGTTTGTGTGTGGGTGGGTGTGTATATTCATACACATATACTTACACATACATGCATACATACATACATACATACATACATACATGCATACATACATACATACATACATGCATACATACATACATATGTATATGTATATACCAATGCTAAAAGTTCTTAATCTCTTTCTGACTTCATGGCGCACAAGAGATTAAGCAGTAAGCAATTAGCAGCATACTGGAGATTAAATAAATGAATAAAAGCAAAAAAAAAAAAAACAAATCACTGGCTCACTTCACATGGAAAATTTAACAAAATTACATCTTGAAGGTAAAATTATGCAAAAAAAAAAAAAAGATAAAAAGAAAAGATCAAATGAGAAAAAAATCTATTGCGTGCTTTGTTTTAACAACCGTTTCTTTGTTACAACAAAATCCTGAAAAACACGCTCGAGTAATTAATATGAAGTTTCAAAATCCTTAAATTAACATTTTCCAAATCCACGGAGTACCGTCTAGATTGGTTTTTCTTTACCATCTTTTTGCTTATGGACCCCTTTGATTCCTATTTTATTCAGGTGGACCCTCATATCCATTCAATGCTTTTAAAAAGAATCCTATTATATTTTTATGATTAAATATTATTAGGAATTGCTTTCAAAAAAATCCTTTAAATATTTTGTGTATTGTAGAAGTGTAACCAATTTATTGAACAGAAAATTTAACAACAAAATCTTATATGAACGTTCAAGGGTTCAAGTGGACCCTGGTTGAGAGCCATTGATCTAGATACCCACCATGATACCCCGTATGAGAGCAACTGATTTATGACGTTGGTTTGCTTATGGACCCCTTTGATTCCTATTTTATTCAGGTGGACCCTCATATCCATTCAATGCTTTTAAAAAGAATCCTATTATATTTTTATGATTAAATATTATTAGAATTGCTTTCAAAAAAATCCTTTAAATATTTTGTGTATTGTAGAAGTGTAACCAATTTATTGAACAGAAAATTTAACAACAAAATCTTATATGAACGTTCAAGGGTTCAAGTGGACCCTGGTTGAGAGCCATTGATCTAGATACCCACCATGATACCCCGTATGAGAGCAATGATTTATGACGTTGGTTTGCTTATGGACCCCTTTGATTCCTATTTTATTCAGGTGGACCCTCATATCCATTCAATGCTTTTAAAAAGAATCCTATTATATTTTTATGATTAAATATTATTAGGAATTGTTTTCAAAAAATCCTTAAAATATTTTGTGCATTGAAGTGTAACCAATTTATTGCACAGAAAATTTAACAACAAAATCTTATATGAACGTTCAAGGGTTCAAGTGGACCCTGGTTGAGAGCCATTGATCTAGATACCCACCATGGTACCCCGTATGAGAGCAACTGATTTATGACGTTGGTTTGCTTATGGACCCCTTTGATTCCTATTTTATTCAGGTGGACCCTCATATCCATTCAATGCTTTTAAAAAGAATCCTATTATATTTTTATGATTAAATATTATTAGGAATTGCTTTCAAAAAAATCCTTTAAATATTTTGTGTATTGTAGAAGTGTAACCAATTTATTGCACAGAAAATTTAACAACAAAATCTTATATGAACGTTCAGGGTTCAAGTGGACCCTGGTTGAGAGCCATTGATCTAGATACCCACCATGGTACCCCGTATGAGAGCAACTGATTTATGACGTTGGTTTGCTTATGGACCCCTTTGATTCCTATTTTATTCAGGTGGACCCTCATATCCATTCAATGCTTTTAAAAAGAATCCTATTATATTTTTATGATTAAATATTATTAGGAATTGCTTTCAAAAAAATCCTTTAAATATTTTGTGTATTGTAGAAGTGTAACCAATTTATTGCACAGAAAATTTAACAACAAAATCTTATATGAACGTTCAAGGGTTCAAGTGGACCCTGGTTGAGAGCCATTGATCTAGATACCCACCATGGTACCCCGTATGAGAGCAACTGATTTATGACGTTGGTTTGCTTATGGACCCCTTTGATTCCTATTTTATTCAGGTGGACCCTCATATCCATTCAATGCTTTTAAAAAGAATCCTATTATATTTTTATGATTAAATATTATTAGGAATTGCTTTCAAAAAAATCCTTTAAATATTTTGTGTATGTAGAAGTGTAACCAATTTATTGCACAGAAAATTTAACAACAAAATCTTATATGCACGTTCAAGGGTTCAAGTGGACCCTGGTTGAGAGCCATTGATCTAGATACCCACCATGGTACCCCGTATGAGAGCAACTGATTTATGACGTTGGTTTGCTTATGGACCCCTTTGATTCCTATTTTATTCAGGTGGACCCTCATATCCATTCAATGCTTAAAAAAAAAATCCTATTATATTTTTATGATTAAATATTATTAGGAATTGTTTTCAAAAAAATCCTTAAAATATTTTGTGCATTGTAGAAGTGTAACCAATTTATTGCACAGAAAATTTAACAACAAAATCTTACATGAACCTTCAGGAATCATGTGGACCCTGGTTGAGAGCCATTGATCTAGATACCCACCATGGTACCCCGTTTGAGAGCAAACTTATGACGTTGGTGCATTTTTCTTCACCAATTTTGTTTTGTTGGTTATTTCCGATTATCGCTAGAAGATAATTGTGCCAATATCAGGATCTCTTGAAGAGAATGATAGCATCGCTTGTTGATGTCATCTCCAAGTCCGTATGACGGTCTTGAGCTCAACATCGACCCCAGTGCATAACTGGTACTTATTTAATCGACCCTGAAAGGATGAAAGGCAAAGTCAACCTCGGCGGAATTTGAACTCAGAACGTAGCGGCAGACGAAATACCTATTTCTTTACTACCCACAAGGGGCTAAACACAGAGGGGACAAACAAAGACAGATAAACGGATTAAGTCGATTATATCGACCCCCAGTGCGTAACTGGTACTTATTTAATCGACCCCGAAAGGACGAAAGGCAAAGTCGACCTCGACGGAATTTGAACTCAGAACGTAGCGGCGAGCGAAATACATATTTCTTTACTACCCACATGGGGCTAAACACAGAGGAGACAAACAAGGACAGATAAACGGATTAAGTCGATTACATCGACCCCAGTGCGTAACTGGTACTTATTTAATCGACCCCGAAAGGATGAAAGGCAAAGTCGACCTCGGCGGAATTTGAACTCAGAACGTAGCGGCAGACGAAATACCTATTTCTTTACTACCCACAAGGGGCTAATCACAGAAGGGACAAACAAGGACAGATAAACGGATTAAGTCGATTACATCGACACCAGTGCGTAACTGGTACTTATTTAATCGACCTCAGCGGAATTTGAACGTAGCGACAGACGAAATACTGCTAAGCATTTCGCCCGGCGTGCTAACGTTTCTGCCAGCTCGCCGCCTTCTCAAAGCTCTTACTACTTTCGTCAGTTTGTTGACGTGGTCTGCAGCAGAAATAAATAAATTTATTAAATAGACAAACACCTTCTCATCTCTCCTAGCCTCGATTCAGTGAAAGATAGAGGATATACCAACTGGAAGGAAAGAAGGCTGTACTAACACTCAGTTGGGTTTTTTTTTCTTTCATTTTCAGCAAAATAGTCTGGGATAGCGTGAAATTGAGTGTCTTGCTCAAGGACACATCACGCCGCCCAGTCTAGGAATCGAATGCATAACCTTATGATCATGAGATCAGCACTCTAACCCCTAAGTAGAAGAAACCAGCTGAAAGATTTGATATAATGCTAACGACTTGATACTGCTCGTCATGATCAGGTATCGTCTGCTCTCATCTAGTTGAATCGCCATCTCTTTTTTTTCTTGCCCTTATAATCCAGTGTATTTATATCTGCGCAGTCCTTGATATTATTTATCTACATATTTGGTATTCTATCCTTTTTGCCTTTGATTAACAGTCTCAGAAAATAATTTGCTTTTAATTAAATGTCCAAATTTTGTTTAGTTTTCTCTTTTTGTTGTTGTCTAATAAACTTTTCTTTGATTTTTGTTTGTCTCTTTTAGTACTTCGTCATTGGATATGGGTTCTGTTTATGATATTCTCAAAAGTCTTCTTAATGCCCTCATCTCAAAAGCTTGTAACATATTTGATAATGCTTTTGTAATGTCCTTGTTTCAACTCCATATAGTAGAGAAACATTTTCTACCAGTGACATTAGAACCATTTTTTGTATCTGGCTTCAGATTATGGTTATGGTATCTGGAATTTCTATCAAATCGAAAACATTCAATTCTATTTCACACACTTGTAGAACATGACCGATTTATTTATTTATTTATTTATTTATTTATTCATTGCAATCTAGTTAGACTTTGATTAATTCCCTTCTATGCTGTCACATTTCTGACAGTTTTCTTAATTAAAAGTTGTTCATCATATATTTAAACTCTTTTCTACCCAAAAGTGATGTGATTGTTTCTCACAATACTCTTGGAGAAACTTTTCAGACAGGTTGTGCGCCTTTTATACATAAGATTCTGGTATGCAATTAGTCGGTAGTTTTTCGCTTTGCGGTTGGTATTGTTTTCTGGATGACAATTTTGTTTCTGCCACCACCAAACACTTTGTTATGTTTATAACTCCAATAAAAGCCTGTTGGTAATGATCAATAAGGCATACAGAAGGTCAGTTCTTTTTGTACCAATGTCTGACATCAAGTCTCTTCCTGATACTTTCCTGTCCTGAAGTTCTTAAACCACAGTCCTCACCATTGATACTTTATGCTCTTGGTTAAATACAGAAACAATACTTCTGTCGGTTTTCTTCAAGCTACCCAATATTCTAATAAACTCCTTTGATCTCACTATATTGTTTTTTTTTTTTATTCCAGAGGATGTTTGAATCTTCCCGAGAAGAAACCTCTTTGACATTTACTAAATTTTCGCTCATATTTGAAAACTGCTGATTGGTTTCGATTAAGGACGTTTCCTGTTGATGCCAGGGTCTTAAAGGTTTTAATACACACACACATACACACGCACACAGGCACACATATACATGCATACGTATGTATGCGTGCATACTTGGTGCATTCCAAAGGTTTTGACTTTTTAAAGAGAGGCAGTTATAAATGTTCTAGATTATTTATAACTTTAGTATATCATTACCATGGATCAATTAAGTTGATTAGCCAACTTTTGTTATTCCAGATTGAATGAGACGGCTGTAGCAGCACTTTGAAATCACCCTACTAAACACAGCTTGTCACAACTGACTAGTTTGCAGAATGCAGCCAGGACAGGAATACAATTTGGAAGCTCTCTATGCAATAAAGTTTTGTGATAAACGAGACAAAAAACACTAGAAACTTATGAAATGCTCCAGACTGGTCATGGATTAACTTGTATGAGTCGTGCATCTGTTTTTCACTAGCACAATAGGCCAGGCAAAGCAAAACAACCGGGGAATTCATGACGAGTTCCCTTTTTTGGAAGCAAAGTCATCATTTACATCGACTGAGTTCTCTCTAGCCAGACGGCCAACAAAAAGCACTTTGTGGAGGTTTTGAGGGAGTTCAGGAAGAGATTTGGTCGCAAAAGGCCAGGATACCTGCACCAATCCACAATTCCATGACAGAGATGGGCGTCAAAATTATACCTCAGCCTCCTTACAGTTCAGACGTTGCTTCCTGCGATTTTTGGTTGCACCCCAAACGGAAGGAGAAAATGAAGGCAGCTGTGACAAAGGTCCTGGACACCTTTATGTAGGCAGACTTCCATGAAACCTTCACGAAGTGGCCATAGCACTATCACAAGTGCACTGAAGTCAGAAAATCCTATTTTGAAGGAGATTAGACTTTTGTACTTCTTTGAAATTAATAAACGCCTCTCCTGAAAAATCTTATAACTTATGGAGTGCACCCGGTGTATATGTGTGCGTGTGTATCATCACCAGGTAAAATTTTAAACAGCTAAGATTTTAAACATCGACCTGGACATAACCAACATTAGTTACTGAATATGTATGTAAACAACGACCTGTACTACGAAATGGAAGGGACCACATAGAACCTTGATGCCGGTGACCGTTCCACAAAACATTCTAATAGCTGTAAGCAATGACACATAGTTAAGAAACTCGCTTTGCAACCACATGGTTTCAAGTTCGGTCCCTCTGCGCAGTATCTTGGACTAATGTCTTCTACTATAGCTCCGAGTCAACCAAAGCCTTGTGAGTGGATTTGGTAGACGGAAACTGAAAGAAGCCCGTCGTACATATGTGTGTGTATACATATGTGTGTATATATATATATATATAATATATATATATATATATATATATATATATTTCTTAATTGACCACAAGGGGCTAAACATAGAGGGGACAAACAAGGACAGACAAAGGGATTAAGTCGGTTACATCGACCCCAGTGCAAAACTGGTACTTTATTTATCGACCCCGAAAGGATGAAAGGCAAAGTCGACCTCGGCGGAATTTGAACTCAGAACGTAAACGACAGACGAAATATCGCTAAGCATTTCGCCCGGCGCGCTAACGTGTCTGCCAGCTCGCCGCCTTTCATATATATATGTGTGTGTGTGTGTGTGTGTGTGTGTGTTTGTGTGTCTGTGTTTGTCCCCCCAACATCGCTTGATAACCGATGCTGGTGTGTTTACGTCCCCGTAACCTAGCGGTTCGGCAAAAGAGACCAATAGAATAAGTACTAGGCTTACAAAGAATAAGTCCTGGGATCGATTTGCTCAACTAAAGGCGGTGCTCCAGCATGGCCACAAATGACTGAAACAAGTAAAAGAGTTTAGGTGCAATGTCATTAAGTTCTGTCGTCATTGTGTACGTCATATATTGTCGGTTAATAGGTGACTTACGATGCTATTTGTTTAATTAACCATAGCATTAATTAATTTACTCGAAAGACAAAAAAAAAAATAGAAAACAGCGCAATTTACAAAAGTGAACAGTTATAGATTGTTTCGATTTTTCGTTGTATTTCTTTGCCTGTTGTAAATTTTCTATAGTAAAAGTCGTAATTTCATCAAAGCGTTATAAGACAAAATAAGCAAAAACGAGAGGACCTACTCCCTCCACAACACTAGTCTCAAAAAGTCTTCATGTGAACGTGACCTGGGTGTTATTGTCGACAGTGATTTGCGTTGGACAAAACACATCGCTAAAATTGTCAAGAAGGCTGAGTGTGTCTTGGCATCACTCACCAAATCCTTTGTGAGCCGCTCTCCGACTATCTATCTGCGGCTTTATATAGCTATGGTAAGACCTCACCTGGAATTTGCATCACCGGTCTGGAACCCCTATCTTGCCCAGGATATCAATCGTCTGGAAGCCGTTCAGTGACGTGCAACCAAAAGAACACCCTCCATCAGGCATTTGCCATATCCTGAACGCCTTACTTCCCTGGGCATGGACACAGTGAAACTCCGACGTCTGGCAGCTGACTTGGCAGACACACATAAAATTATCAACCATCGTACAAACAATAACTCTGAGCACCTTTTCAAACTCCACCCATTTAACACCCGTGGACATATTTACAAAGTCAGAAAACAGCACAGCTCCCATGACTTCAGGAAACATTTTTTCACGCTGAGAGTTGCTGAAGCATGGAACAAACTGCCGGCATCAGTTGTTAGTTGTCGGAGCACTGCATCCTTCAAAACTTCCATGCTTTCTGAGATTCGCCAACACTACACCTGATTTTCTCCCCTCCATACACACACAAGCATGTATCTGACTCATGCATTGTTCGCTTTCCAGACATTTGTACATTACTGCATATACTCTGACAAGTTGTGGTGCACCTGAGCACTGTATACAATAATTTCATTATTATTATTATAAAAAAAAATTTAATTAGGTATTCACTAAGCAGCGTTGAATGAAATATAGTTATGTAAGTCATATTCGATAGGTTCGTGTACATTAGAACATGGAAAAGCAATACGCTACACGAATTGTCCTAATAGACAATATGGATGTAAACACACCATTAAGCTATGAATGACGGCACTGTACCGTACAAACAAGGACAAACAAGGACAGACAAACGGATTAAGTCGATTATATCGACCCAGTGCGTAACTGGTACTTATTTAATCGACCCCGAAAGGATGAAAGGCAAAGTCGACCTCGGCGGAATTTGAACTCAGAACATAGTGGCAGACGAAATACCTATTTGTTTACTACCCACAAGGGGCTAAACACAGAGAGGACAGACAAGGACAGATTAAGTCGATTATATCTACCTCAGTGCATAACTGGTACTTATTTAATCGACCCCGAAAGGATGAAAGGCAAAGTCGACCTTGACGGAATTTGAACTCAGAACGTAACGGCAGACGAAATACCACTAGGCAGTTCGCCCGGCGTGCTAACGCTTCTGCCAGCTCATTGCCTTTATCCGCTTCATACCACTAAATTCTGGTCTCTGTTATATAAGAATAGCGAAGGGTACATTTGTTGATGTGCGGAAAACTTTGTCAAGCTGGAATAAATTAATTAGGATCGCACAAAGTAGCGTTAAATGAAATATAGTTATGTATGGTCATATTTAACATGTATGTGTACACTCGCACATATAATTTTACCGTAAAAATACTACACTTTAATGTTTAGAGTATTTGAAAGTTAAAAACAAAAGCAAAAATGAATAACTTCATTTTTATGCCCTCCTCTTCCCACGTTTTTCTCTGGTTTTAATCGATCTTCTTTAAGTAATTTTTCTTGTCACAACTCAAGCCAGTCATTGGGAATTATAACATTATTCCTTCTTCAAAAATTTCAATCTGGATGCCCCAGCGAGAAGAGAGTGAGAGAGAGAGAGAGAGAGAGAGAGAGAGAGAGAGAGAGAATTTGGCAAGAATTCATAAAGACGGCTTTTTTTCTGATTGACAGCGTTAAGATAGCAGACTCAAAGCAGTAGAAAGTAGAAAATCGTAATATATTTTTGGCGTGAATCGGTGAATACTGATAATAAAGATAAATTATCTTCATAGCACCACCATGACCACCATCACCGCCATTATCACCACTTCCTTTATCAATATCACAATTGCTATCACCACCATATCACTATACCACCACCGTTATCACCATTACGATCATAAAAACGATAGCCATAACTGCAACCAACACCACCACCACCACCACCACCACTATCACCAGACCACGACACCCAAACCACCACCACTACTACTATCATTACTGTTACCACCATCACAACCACCACCACTATCCACTATCGCCATGACCACCATCACCATCACGACTATCACCACCACCACCACCATCACCACCACCACCACCACTACTACTACTACTACTACTACTACTACTACTACTACTACTAATCAAGATTACCGCTGCCATTATTACCACGACCCCTAACTCTACAGTTAGCCTTCTACCACCATTACCAACACTACATTTTCTTCCAGTTCTTATTCAATTATTCATCTTGCATATCGCCTGTTTGCTCCACAATTACTGGCCTTAATATTTATAATTTTATTGGTACTATTTATTATTTTATTGTTATCTTTTCATTATTAATATAACTATTATATATAGTGAAGGCGCATGGCTCAGTGGTTAGAGCGCCGAACTTACGATCGTGAGGTTGTGAGCTCGAATCCCGGACCGGGCTGCGTGTTGTGTATTTGAGCAAGACACTTTATTTCACGTTGCTCCAGTTCACTCAGCTGTAGAAATGAGTTGCGACGTATCGGCCCTTGCTTTTCCCTTGGATAACACTGGTGGCGTGGAGAGGGGAGGCCGGTATGCATGGGCGACTGCTGGTCTTCCATAAACAACCTTGCCCGGACTTGTGCCTGGGAGGGTAACTTTCTAGGTGCAATCCCATGGTCAGTGTCGTGGCCGAAGGGGGTCTCATATATTATTCTCTATTGAGATTTCATGAGCATATGGCATATGGCGGGTTGGTTTCTTGCGATCACAAAGGGAAAACATTGAAAATCTTAGTAGTAATTCGCAACATACATGCATACATACATACATACATACATACATACACACATACATACATACAAATATATATATGTGCCTGTTCCCAATCACATGGTTTCGGGATCAGTCCCACTGCGTGACACCTTGGGCAAGTGTCTTCTGCTATAACCTCTGGCCAACGAAAACCTTGTGAGTGGATTTGTTTGGTTGCAGCTGTGGAAATATTTAAGTTTATTGAAATTTTTTTTTTAATTTGGTGTATTTATGTAGTTTTCCAAGCTGAATCTCAGGAGATATTTTGCTTTTTCCAGAACATTAAAAAAAGAAAAAAAATATTATAGAGATTTTGAAGCTTGATAATTTTCAGCCAGTCAGAAAACAGGATTTGGAAGCTGTCATTTTGTGTGTACTTTAATACGAAACTAAATATATCAACTTCTGCTTTACGCACGACATATATAACTCCTCATAACTTTTTTCATTTTTGGGAATCTTCAGAAAGTATTCTATACTCGGGATTCATACGATTATGCAAATAAAAAAATTGTAGGGTGCGTGATTTAAGGCCTATTTAGCCGTTATTTTTAGCACATCTCTCGACCAGGATACAAGCAACAGATGGGGACAAGTAAAACATGAAAAGAAGCTAAGACAGCAATGGTATAAAAGTGAATTGAAAGAACAATTGTCTTTTGTGAAGAACATGCATTTGGTGGTAATGTGATTGGTCTACGTAGAAATGATGTTAATTTTGCATGTGCACACGTTTTCCAATTGGGGCTTTACGGTTAGTAAATGGGGAACCGCATTGGTATGGCGGACCGGAGATTGGTCGGGAGTGGTTATGTCTATGCGACTATTACAAATACATACACATACTGAAATTGGTATTTCAGCGACATCAGTTTAAATAAAAAACTGGGATCTTTTCATTTTGAAGGCCAGATTTTCCTAGTTAACTAAAAAATTTGCTTCGTACTGGTAGAATGTGTCAAAAGAAAACAATATTGTAAACAAAATTGAAAACAAAATTGTTATTCGTAACTTAAACGTAGTTTAATTTTTACGAATTTTAACCAATGAAATCCCAACATCTTCGAATTTTAACCAATGAAATCCCAGCATTGCTGCGTTATCGATATTGATAAAGAAATATAGCAGACGCACCACACACACACACACATTTGCACAAGCACATAGTAATTAATATATAAGCGTACACACACATACACACACACACACACACACACACACACACACACACACACACACAGTAATTAATATATAAGCGTACACACACATACAAACGGACATATACATATACGCACACAAGCAAAAATACACGTTTTGCCACTTGCCGCAACAAATTTGCACAAAAGGTAAATAGACCAGAAGGGGGGGGGGGGTCAATGTTTCATCGTTTCGGGGTCGATAAATTAAGTACCAATTACGCACTGGTGTCGAGGATTTTTTCCCCAATTTATATCACAGCTTCCGACAAGCTGGGGGCATCCTTTTATGAAAAAATATTTCGCAAATTTTTACAATACGACTCACACTCCACGCACAAACTCGAGACCGATTTAGGCATATTATTGTTTTGTTTTTGTTGTTTCTGGCCCTTCGTGAAGAAAAAAAATGAAGATAATAAATATTTGAATATTTAATATGTTTTAAATATGCTTTAATTTTCGCATACAGTCTCTTTTTATTTGCATCATTTACAAATAATACAGCAAATGTGGAGGAAAACAGGAAAAAAAAAAGAGTCAAAATAAAAGAAACTGGTGTCGCTTAAGGGTACTTGGTTGTTTGTTGTGCCGTGGCTGAGAGTTGATGAATGAAAATATGTTTCTTGGCTGCGTGGTGAAATAACTTAACAAAACCCGCGAACATTTAACACAATATTTTAACATGATACATAGTGACAATCTGCGTAGACCATTTACTGATAACAACAGCAATGATTACAGACTGGGAGAGAGATATTAACTCTGAGATTACTGAGAGCTATTGATACGGTAACATGCAGTTAGTCCAGCATATCTGAAATCAACTGAACTATCTTCATGGCAACGAAGGTTCTGGGTCATCTGTCCTAGGCCGTCAGGTTGGCCGTCTGCATTGGCCATCTGCTTGGCAACTCATGTTACTCAGATGTCTCAACATTCTACAAAGAGTTTAGGCGCCAAAGCGACTTTTTATAGGATACAAGGTGAAGATTCTAGATTATATTTGTACCATGGCTTGGCGCTGGCTGGTTTTCTTACTAGACCGATTATGTGAAACTACTGTGGTTCGGTTGCAATATCTGACAGCGTATCCAGGAATACGGTTTCGAATCATCGCTACACTGGTATCATTTTATGAGGCAATCCAACTCACTCACGTCATTGCTGTTAATTGTTTTGGAAAACAACTCGACTTTAAAACAACTTTAAAATCTACTCTGAAAATAGAACATTAAAACATATACCAGGCATGTGCAACCTTTCTCGAGAAGCGGGTCACACTCGTAAAAAAGAATTCAAGGTAATTCTTCCTTAGTCGTACTGTTCAGAAAGTTCTGCGGGTTACAGTTTGACCATGGCTGAGTTATACTGTTAAAATAGTTAT
Source organism: Octopus sinensis (assembly GCF_006345805.1). Taxonomy (NCBI): domain Eukaryota; kingdom Metazoa; phylum Mollusca; class Cephalopoda; order Octopoda; family Octopodidae; genus Octopus; species Octopus sinensis. Next base: position 149,110,872 of record NC_042999.1, read on the forward strand.
ATACTGTTAAACTATCGCGGAAAAATTGTGAAGACGCGTGGTTTAGTGGTTAGGGTATTCGGCTGACGCTCGTAAAGTCGTGAGTTCAATTCCTGGCAACGCGTTGCGTCCTTGAGCAAGACACCTTATTTCACGTTGCTCCAGTCTACTCGGCTGGAAAAAAATAAGTTGTACCTGTATTTCAAAGGGCTAGTCTTGTCACTCTCTGAATCTGCCTGAGAACTACGTTAAGGGTACACGTATAAGTGGAGTGCTCAGCCACTTGCACGTTAATTTCACGAGCAAGCTGCTCAGTCGATCGTATCAGCTGGGACCCTCGTCATCGTAACCAACGGAGTGCTCCCTCTTTTTTTTTATCGTGGAAAATAATGTAAGAAATGAAGATTTCAGACGTTTCATCAACAGAGAATTTATTTTCAATTCATTCATAAAAATAACAGAAGAAAACAACTATCATGACGTGATACCGTTTTTCTTGCGCATTAGCGGTGCAGGTGAAGTAGAATAATTACAACCTGTGGAAGATTAACCTCCTATTTATTCTACAATGTTCGCCAAGTAATTATTAAAGAATAATAAAATAAAAGAGTAATCAATCGAAAACTCGCAAGGAGACTGATTATTCATTCTTTACTTCTTTCTCACAGTTAAAGATAATAATAACGATTTCTTTACATTGCCAAGAAAAAAAGAAAGAAAGAAGCCAAGGAAGAGAGAAAAAAGAAAGATAAACTTTAGAGTAAATGAGGAACGTTTGATGGTTCAAATAAACAATGAAGTTCGATTTATGAGCAAAATTTGGATGGGAAGTGAGCAAGTTTCTGGATTAAAAACGTAGAACAGAAAAATTCGTTGACTTTTTGCCATACAGAGCAGAATTATGTTCTCATAAGATTTATCATAACATGTCTCCTCTAGTACTTTATTATTAGAGCTATTACGGGTAGCAGGGCACCATATTAAACACATTAGTGTGATGAATTTAATCAGGCGCAGGAGTGGCTGTGAGGTAAGCAGCCAGGCGCAGGAGTGGCTGTGTGGTAAGTAGCTTGCTTACCAACCACATGGTTCCGGGTTCAGTCCCACTACGTGGCACTTTGGGCAAGTGTCTTCTACTATAGCTTCGGGCCGACCAAAGCCTTGTGAGTGAATTTGGTAGACGGAAACTGAAAGAAGACCGTCGTATATATGTATATGTATATATATATGAGTGTGCGTGTTTGTGTGACTGTATTTGTCCCTCCAACATCGCTTGACAACCGATGGTGGTGTGTTTACGTCCCCGTAACTCAGAATAAGTATTAGGCTTACAAAGAATAAGTTCTGGGGTCGATTTGTTCGACTAAAGGCGGTGCTCCAGCATGGCCGCAGTCAAATGACTGAAACAAGTAAAAGAGTAAAAGAGTAAGGAACCATTAACTTTACGTTAGTGACGTTACCGTTTCGTAGGATCAGAATAATCAAAGATAAAGTTATCGATATGACAACTTCAGTTTTCTTCAAGAATTAGCAAGAAAAGGAAGAGTAGGTTCAATCAAATTGATTAATCGCTAGTACGATCACACTTTTCCAGAAAATAGCAGACAGCCGACTGCTAGGAAATTTGGAGGAGTGAATAGTCGATTACATCGACCCAGTACTCGACTGGTGCTTGATTTATCAACCCCGAAAGGATGAGAGGTAAAGTCGACCTCGGCGGAATTTGAACTCAGAACGTAGCGGCGAGCGAAATACATATTTCTTTACTACCCACATGGGGCTAAACACAGAAAGGACAAACAAGGACAAACAAACGGATTAAGTCGATTATATCGACCTCCAGTGCGTAACTGGTACTTATTTAATCGACCCCGAAAGGACGAAAGGCAAAGTCGACCTCGACGGAATTTGAACTCAGAACGTAGCGGCGAGCGAAATACATATTTCTTTACTACCCACATGGGGCTAAACACAGAAAGGACAAACAAGGACAAACAAACGGATTAAGTCGATTATATCGACCCCCAGTGCGTAACTGGTACTTATTTAATCGACCCCGAAAGGACGAAAGGCAAAGTCGACCTCGACGGAATTTGAACTCAGAACGTAGCGGCAGACGAAATACCGCTAAGCATTTCGCCCGGCGTGCAAACGTTTCTTATTTCTTGAATGCCCACAAAGGGCTACAGAGGGGACAAACAACGACAGACAAAGGGATTAAGTCGATTAGATCGACCTCAGTGCGTAACTGGTACTTAATTTATCGTGCTAACGTTTCTGCCAGCTCGCCGCCTTTGTAAGTATATTTTCACCACCATGGATATAATCAGGAAATATGGCATACATAGAATAATTATAAGTGAGTTTTTATTAAATTTCTTGTTGCCTATGATGAAATGAATATCAACTTTCAACTGAAAAATATTTACCTTAAAGTATAGTTAAATAAAACATGTATATTTGCAATAAATGTATGTTAGTGTTCTAAATTTTTTCGACATAATCGCACTCTACTCTATCGAGGACTTATCTCCGAAAGTTTTGATCTCTCATGACCACTGTCATTTCCCCTTCCTCCTCAAGCAGAAAATATAACATGAAATTTTGAAGAAAAAAAAAATGAGGAAACAAAGCCGGCTCGTGTGAATTTTCCGAAATTCCTCTCCACACCATCGGAAAAAAATTTCTCCAACAAATTCCGATATAATCGGAATCTTCACAATCTGGAGCATATTTGTAGAAAATTTCATTAAAAAAATCCATTTTGCTGAAAGTTACGAAGAAACAAAGTCGTGGAGTGGAGTACACCTGTGAGCACCGGGCAAGCTATGGGCGCTTGCTCGGGGTCCACAAGAGTCTAGGGACTTCATGCAAATGTATGTTGCAATTGTGTTTGTAGGGTCCTCAGGACATTATTTTGTTCGGGAGCTTATAGTGTTGTTGAGGCGGTCCTAATTACTGTTTAGGACCTTTTTTAATTTCTTCCAACCACTTGCAGTATTTCAAATTTTCACCTCATTATTTATTTTTTTAAACGCATTCTGATAACGAAGATCGCATTCATTTTTTTTTCTAGAAATTAATAAGCAAGTTGCATCAGTAAAAAGTTTGAAAAGAACCTGGTGAAAATTTGAAATATTTTAAGTGGTTGGAAGAAATTCCACAAGATCTACTGTTAAGTGATCGATCGACCTGCAAGGAATAACAGCCAAATACTCCTCCAGTCACACTACCGTTTATAAAAGACACATTAGATATGTAATCCCGCGGTATACTGTGGCAGAAACCAGGGCTGGATTAAGACCCTAAGCACTTAAAAGATTTTGGTGTCCCCATAAAAGATTATGTAATTCGAAATATAAACCATAACAAACCATAAAATTAATTTTTATTTTTCGAAACGAAACAAAAGAGTAAGAGGGAAAATAATGTTTATTTTTGTATACTTCCAATTTGTTTATGTTTGAAAAGTTCCCTCCTACTTTTTTGAATTGCAAAGTCTTTTATCAGATCTTCAAAATTAATCTTTGGTAACACATCTGCATCTATACTTAGTAGAGATAAAGGCATCGCGAATATTATTTTAGCAAGTGTAAAGTGATTTCTTTTGTGTCGTAAACCATTTACCATTTCTGTGGTGTCCCTCCCCTTCTCTTGATGCCCAAAGCACGTGCTTATTTTGCTTAATGGTTAATCCAGCGCTGGCAGAAACTGGCGGGAAGGTCGTGGTTGAATCGAAAGTGTTTTATCAGAGGTCTACTCGACAGAGCAGATCTTAAGCTAAATAACAAGGTCGTTGACGCCGCTGCTGATGGTAAAGACGACGAGACAACAATAACTAGAGCAACATCAGCTGTTTGTGATATCAGCCTCCCCATTGCTAAAAATATCAAATATTTCACTTAAGTTGTTTGACCCAGAATTAATTCGACTTAGATTAAAATTTTCCAGTCTAGTAACTTTACCTTTAACTGCGTCTGCTTAAGTCTACATAACGTGTTTGAGTGTATATGCACGCGTGCGCGTGTATGTCTGTGCGCGCGTGTATATATATATTCTTTTATTCTTTTATTTGTTTCAGTCATTGACAGCAGCCATGCTGGAGCACCGCCTTTAGTCAAGCAAACTGACCCCAGGACTTATTCTTTGTAAGCCTAGTACTTATTCTATCGGTCTCTATTATCAGTATCGGTTATCAAGCGACGTTGGGTGGGGGACAAACACAGACAGACAAACACACACACACACACACACACACACAAACACACACGACATCTCCAGCGTCATCAGATAAATATTCACAGATGGTTCCAATCTTCAGTAAATTATGATTGGAGAAGACCTCACTGAACCCTAGTCTGATCGACATGCTGTAAGCTAATGGGCGAACAAAAACAAAATGTAAAATGGAGGAAAATTTGAAATGGTGCATTTTGGAAAAAAAAGACTGCGCTCAAACAACCATATTCTCTTCCTGCATGAGAACTACTGATTGCACCCAGTGATATCAGGTACTTAGGAGTGGTTGTTGAGAGGAATCTCAACTGGAATGTCCACATCAACAATAAAGTCGATATGGCTCGCAGGACGAGTTCCTGGATCCTCAGAACTGCCCGGGCCAGAAAACAAGGTGTCATATTTCCCCCTTTTCCCTCCTTTTTACGGCAACCCCTAGAATACTACTGCCCCTTGTGTTCCTCCATCACCAAACAAAACTTAACGAGAGTTGAGTCACCTCAGAGGGAATCACTAAAAATATAAAAGGCATGGCGGATCTTGACTGTCGAGACCGCCTGAAAACTTTGAAACTTTATTCTCTCTAACGCCGCATCGAGCGCTACATCATTTGTACAATGTGTGGAATATATCACCAGCAGTGTCTAAACGACCTTAACATCATTATCCATAATTCATTCAAGGCTGGGGCTGATCTTGAGAAAGTCTCATCTCTCTTCTGTCTTGGGACTCCATCAGACGTGCTGCAGCATTCTTTTGCTAATATTGAGAAAGTGAAGTAATGTTGTAGGGGGAACGTACAAATTGCGTAAAGACAAAGATATTTACGCACGACAAAATTGAAATACACTGAAGTTAATTTTCAGAGAGACAGAGAGACAGAAAGATAAAGAAAGAAAGAAAGAAAGAGAGAGAGCGAGAGCGTAAGAAACAGATATAGATTTAAAGAGAGGAAGTATTGCAGAAGATGAAAATGAGAAAAAGAAGAAGAGATACATAAACAGAGAGAGAAAAGGGAAAGAATCGCTTGAAAACTGTAGACGTCAAAGGGAGTAATCGGTTGAAAACTACAGTTTTTAGAGAAAAACACACGTGAAACACTTTTTTCCCAGTCGGTTTCTCGCATTACGCGGGAGCTCTGGGCAAATGTCTTATAGTGCATGACCATCCTTGGCACATAAGTAATGTGTATGTAAAGTTTGGTAAAAATTGGTTGAAAATTGTAGAAATGCATACGTACTACACAGACAGACACAGACACACACACAGACACACAGTCACACAGAAACATACACATACACACACACATCCTTTGTTTTATATATATATAGATTAAGTTCATATTTCTGAGCATAATCTCTTCAGAGGGGAAAAATATACACTTAGATGTTTTGTATACTCTTTTACTCTTTTATTTGTTTCACTCATTTGACTGCGGCCATGCTGGAGCACCGCCTTTAGTCGAACATTTCGACTCCAGGACTTATTTTTGTAAGCCTAGTACTTATTCTATCGGTCTCTTTTGCCGAACCGCTAAGTGACGGGGAGATAAACACACCAGCATCGGTTGTCAGGCGATGTTGGGGGACACACAGACACAAACATATACACACACACAAATATATATATACATATACATATATACGACGGGTTTCTTTCAGTTTTCGTCTACCAAATCCACTCACAAGGCTTTGGTCGGCCCGAAACTATAGTAGAAGACACTTGCCCAAGGTGCCACGCAGTGGGACTGAACCCGGAACCATGTGGTTGGTTAGCAAGCTACTTACTACACAACCACTCCTGCGCCTATGTTTGTAAATTCATCACAAATGGATCTACAAACAAACATACAAAACATCTAATTGTATATTTCCCCCCTCTGAAGTGATTACGCTCAGAAATATGAAGTCAATATTTAATTAATTTCATTGTGTATAATTGAAACAGCTGTAAGGACTGATGCTCGATTTGTTGCTGATAATAAACTTTTATTAACTTCAAAATCTCCATTTTCTTCTTCTTCCCTTACATGAATATAAATTACTCACCTATTATTTTTGGGAGATTAATTCCTCCTTAAATGTTAGGTAATTAACCAATATTTCCTCGGATGACACCATCCCTTCATGAGAGTAACATAACCTCTAACTGAATTCTCTCTCTCTCTTTTAATATATATATATATATATATATATATAACTTTTATCTTTTATCTCTGTCCTATCATGCACGAAGAGATTTATTTGCCTTTACCCATTTACACATACATATGTTCATGCACTCGGTATCTACTTAGAGATTTTTATATCTAAATGTGCACCTCTCTCTCTCTCTCTCGACACACACACACACATTCATTATTATGCATGTATTTCTATTTTTATCTGCCAAACATACATACATACCTACTCATGTAATACACACATATGTATACATACTAAGTATCGGCGATTCTCCTCATTGTATATTGTCAGGTTAAATCAGTGTTTTTACTCCCACACAGTACTTATACTTTTACAAATTTTTGTTTCATACTAACGTGTTTATATTTAAACCTACCTGTAATGATACCGAAAAGATTATAATAGCATTTTCTTGCAAATAACATATTAATACCATTTCATCATCATCGGCACATTCAAACTATTATAATCATTACATAATACAGGTAAACAATAATACTAACATGTCATTAAAATTAATCACCTTATTTTAAGTACAGTTTTGAGTCAATAAATATAGTAATATCACTTTGAACATCTTACTGGGCGGGCCAAGAGTCACGCACAAAGTAGGTTCAATACACCCCGGAATTGTCAAAGACATACTTCGATTTTTCTAAAATTGAATGACATAAGATAATGATGAGTACACACGTACTTGTACATGATGAATAAAGTTAATAATAATACTAACATAACGAGCCAAATAGCTAGTTCTAAAATTTCTAAACGAGATATAAATGGTAACACTTCTAGACGGTAACATTTTTTGCCATTATAACATGTCTGTTCTATAAAGAACTATGTTACTACATTTTAACTACAAGAAACGTCTTTTCCTGCTGGTTAACAATACACAACCTGTATCCAATATATTGTGAGTAAGGGAACGAATCACTTCTCTAACATAATCCTTTCTACTATAGGCACAAGGGCTGAAATTGTTGGGGAGAGAACTAGTCAATTACATCGACTCTGTGTTTTACTGATATTTAATTTATCGACCTCGAAAGGATGAAAGGCAAAGTCGACCTCAGCGAAATTTGAACTCAGAACATAGCGGTGGATGAAAAGCCGCTAAGCATTTTGCTTATTTCTTTACTGCCCACTAGGGGCTACACACAGAGGAGACAAACAAGGACAGACAAACGGATTAAGTCGATTATATCGACCCCAGTGCGTAACTGGTACTTATTTAATCGACCCCGAAAGGATGAAAGGCAAAGTCGACCTCGGGGGAATTTGAACTCAGAACGTAGCGGTAGACGAAATACCGCTAAGCATTTTGCCCGGCGTGCTAACATCTCTTTCCTTTAGACGAAGTCTATTCATAACATAAGCGGTTTACCGGTGCAAGAAATGAACAAACAAATTATTTGTTGATGTGTGCTAATATCTGCCTACCAGATAGATAATTTATGAGGTGCACACAGAACAGTGAGAATGCAAACAAGATCTGTGATCGTGTTAAATTCATCGGTCCAACGTGGATGATTTGACTGAGGAGTCACACAATAAGGTCGAAACACTACGGTGTCTCAAAGTCCCCTTATACAGTGAATCGTGTATGTTATGAACTCAGATCGTCTAAAGGGAGGAAATGTTTTCTGATGATGAAAAACAGCAGCGATCTGCTATTCACGTTCGAAGCCACTCGAACGTATTGAGAATGAATGCGTTATTGTTTGGATTGCCGCTGTTCTGCGTACATTTAATGAATGATTGATTGGAACTTATTATTGATATAGATATTAATTTCCAATAGTGATGCATTCCCTCAAATTTTGGAGCAGGAGAAATGACAATTATATCAACCTCTGTACTTGACTGGTACTTTATTTTATCAATCCTTATAGAATAAGGTTTACCATTGTGGGATTCAAATGTCAGAAACGTAAAGAGGTGTAACTAAATGCTGCATGATACTTCAATCAACATTCAACCAGTTCTACTAATTAATCGTCTTTTTATCTGCTACGCATCATATTCTACTTATTAACTTCTAGGTTATCCACCATTCTAACGATCCTACCAGTCCACAACCATTATATTAAGCAGTTTATTAATTCTGTCACTCTGCAGTGAATATTGTAAATATGCACACTTGAGAACAAAGGAATAATTATCGCCATCATTACTGCTTCCATTTCCTTCAGTTATTGGTTTTGTCGGGAGTGTTGCTGGCATGCCGTGTCATCAGATGTTATTGTGCTTTGTCGATGCTGCTGTGGTTGGTGTTTGAGTTATAATCAATGAAAATGTTTCATGAGCTGCGTGAAGAAGTAAATGAACGACATCCACGAACATTTAACAGAAGAAGATAAACAGCGCTGGCCTTTTACAGTTAACAACAGCAATAATTACATATTGGGTGAGAGATACTGCTCTGAGTTTACATGGCTTGCTCAACATATCTGAAAACAATTGCGCTATCTTCGTGATGACGGAAGTTTCTGGTTATCTATCTGCGCCTTCTGTCTTAGCTGCCTTCTTGGCTTGTCTGGTTGGGCCTTCTGTTAGCAAGAGTGTAGGCGCATATTGCTCAGCAACTCTTTCAACACTCTGCGATTAATTAAAAGTGGCCTTTTATAGGGCACAAAAAGGTTCTAAAGACTGAATAACGCGATGGCTTGATGTTGAGGATTGCTTAATAGACTTGTAGCGTAGACACGGGTGAAATTCCCCTCTCCCATTTATTATATATACGTGCATTCGAACGTAACAGGGAACAGCTAGCCTTTGGGCGCTATTTGGATCCCGTTGTATCCACTACTCTGATTGGTTGGTATTGGCGCAATTTGTCTCTTACTCGATTGTGCCAACTGCCGTGTATAACCAGTTGGAAGCCCTAAATAAGATCACGTGGGACAACATATTTACTTTTAGCCTACAGTTCCTTATAAAAACTCAACTTTTCCTCCTTCCACTGACCACAAGACACAGCCAGTTCCAGCGACAGCCAGACAACACCACAACAACAGCCACGTTACGACCCACCAATTTCGTCCAACAGCATTACGGCAACCCCAGTCTTCGTCGCCACATCACGTCCTTAACGTCGTCAACATCATCTCTCTACGTACACAGCTCAGCAAGTAATTCACCCAGGTTCTAACACTTCACTGTTCGTGAATTACTTCACCACGGATCAACAGCGAATATACAATCTGCATGAACTCCTGTACCAAGTGACCCAGGCAGCAGCATCACAGCCACGACTTCATGTACGACATATACCTGTAACCGGCTCAGCGTCATGGACGCGACTTCTTCATACAGTATTTTAACTACCGTGTGCTATTGACTACGAACTGGTATCATCTTTTGTCTTTGAACTTACTTCTCACTATAGACTCTTTCACTGCCTCTTTTCTTCATTGCCATCCTTATATGAACTTAACACACGCGTATACATCCATGCTTACACACACATACATTTTGTTCTCATGACGGCCTGTCTATTATTCTGTATACATGACGCACACACAGACACACATTTTAACATATCAATAAATCTTCTCTTAATCATTCTACGTGGATGTGTCTCCTTTTTCCAATTTCTCTCTATTGTATGATGTGGTACAAAAGAGCCATTCTCGTCACTTCATATTACGCGGTCCTTACAAATTGATGACCCGACTTGGAACACGCATGTCACGGTCCATTATAGACTGATCACGTAAAACTATTGTGGATCGGTCGTGATGTCGGATCGGTTACCTAGTGTTTAGGTTTCAAATCACCGCTACAGTTTCTTTTGATCGAGTATAAATGACATGTATATTTTAGAAGAGGGAACATGTTTCCAAGGACATTAACAAAATAAAAGATGTCAGTTTATGTAACCGTGCGCGTGCACGCGTGTGTGCAGATCGAAACTACGTATTGGTCTGATTCAAATGCACAAAATATAGTAACTACACAATATGTTGTACGACGTTAATTCACCGTAAATCCTCGTTTATAGTCCGCCCTTGAGTATAATACATAGGGGATTTTAAGGAGTTTGTACCTCTGAAAAACCTAAACCTTGTGTATAATACGCACCCCTTCTCTAACTTGAGTAAAGGAGGTCTATATAACGTCCTTGGTTTGTAAAAATTTATACGGTTACGTACCTTATTATTATTGTATATATAACATAATGCTACGTGTAGCTTTTTTTGTGCATTTTGTTTGTAGAAAATAAAGAAATAACAGTAATAACGTTTAATAAATGTTGCTTACTGCAAGTTATGGATGATTCTTTTATGACTTCATTGCTTTCAGGCTTAGCTTAAGGTATTTTCACGCCCGACATCACAAAATACGTCTGAATAAACATTGCCGAACAGCAAATTGAGACTCGGACATTGCTTAGAAAATAATTTTCATTTTTAACCTCGTATATAGAACGCACTAGGGATTTTGACCTTTAAATTTTGGGGGGAAAATGCGGATCATACTCGAGGATTTACGGTACTTACTGACAGGCGACATTTCATTCCTCTGATACACCAAGTGTCACATCTGGGTGTCTCTTCATTTGTCATTTTCAGCTCAGCCATAAGCAAATAAATTCTATAAATATTTCCCCTAAAATATTTCCATCTCAAACGAGCTTGCCAGCCTTTCTCGACTTCGAGAGAAATTACAAGAACATCGTGGGTTCAGAAAATGATATCTTTTATCTGAATTGCGAGCGAGTGATTAAAACCATATCCATGTCTCATTTTAGCCCGAGCCTTCCAGCCATCAATAGCTATACGTTTTGTAAAAATCTGGCTTTTTAATCTCGTATGCCTTTTAACATATATATATTTTCAACTTCCTAAAATTTTTTATCCATTTTTTTTATCAATGTATAAGGAGTATAATTCTAAAAATATAGAATTGGTTTATTTATGTGCTTATTGATAAGTCTACGTGGGTTATGTAAATATTTTTTACCGATGATTAAATCTGGATATCCGTAAATGTATACGCACGTTATCGCACGCGCGCGTACACACACACACACACATACCCATGTACATGTACATACCCACGTACACACATACCAAACACACGTATAGACATACATGCGCACATTCATACGCACACACAAAAACACCTCGTGTATGTATGACGCAGATATATGCATATTTTTACACACACACGTACGCACGCGCGCGCGCACACACATGCACACACGCACACACACACACACACACGACAAGAGAACATGTACGGTTTTGATTACACTATAAAGATGAATGAAATTCAACGGGAATACAAATTCAGTCAGCGGGAGATTAACGCATGAGAAACGAAATAGATGTCTGACCGTATTTCATTAAGATATTTTAAGATATTTTTCTCCGTCTCGTACGCATTTAAAAGACGGGATCAGTTCTATTTACTGGTTGAATCGCTTCATCTTGTTTTGCTGGAATATTCTACGAATCAGCGATAACGGGCAGAATAATCAGGGTGTCAGCTACGATCAAGAAAAGACTTCGTTACCTCCAACGCAGTCATTTGATAATTTCTTTGAGATTAGTGGCTTTTATTTTTACATTTAATGTTTTATTATATTATTATATTCATCGTATTTTTTGAATAAGAGGAACATACTGACGTCACTGAATCGTTCGCTTTATGTTTTACATCTTGTGGCATCGCTCCAAAACTAGATAACGAGGGTGCTATCAAATCTGACATCAATGCAATCCTCTCGATATTTGCAAACCTCTCATGCAGAAATTTCATTAAGATTTTATTTTCCTTCCTACGCCCGTCTCACTTTCCACTTATCATTTACCTTATTATTATTATTATTATATTTTTCTGGTTGTTTTATTGCTTTATTGCAACCATTTCCACACCTGTACAGGTACTTATAATATGTAACATTTCGTTCCCTCCTTTATTATATATTCTTCAAAAGAGATCTTTCAAAAATAGAAATAAATGGATTAATAAAATGAATTCTTGAGTGGTTTAGTAACATTCTATTAAGCATTTATCAAAACCCTCACCATTATATTGGTATGAAGTGTGAAAATTTTAAGGAAACGGAAATAAGATGTTGTGATAGTCATATCAAGAACATTAACAGCTGAGGTAACTAAAGCAGTATTGTAGTGTGGGTTTTGGCCACCCTTTCTTATAAAATTAACATAACTTCGACTACTAGAAACATGCACTAAAGGGATCACCCTGTGCGGTCCGTACACTCCGCACAGCTTATGCCAGCCACTGGAGTGAAGGTACTGATTACTCAAGCAGTTGCCGGGAGTGTCATCTGCTCGAAGATGCCACATCCTGTGTGTGGAATATATTTTTTTTCTAGAATATAAATTGGACATGAGCGATCGTTGTATTCTTTCTTGTCTTGAGGTTCACAGCCAAACGGCTGGGTGGATTCGCGTGAAAAATGGCACACATGTGGAGACGGGTGCATAGATTGGAATGCGGTTTGTATTTTTTCCCTAGCCCCCATACTTAAATCGATTAAAACTTTTTCTAATGGAATTCCCGTTTGTTCCGCCACACAGCCAGTATATACCATATCACTAGCAACAAGGGGAGTACAGGATGACAATCAGCCAAAACTTTCGCTATGCTGTCCCTCATCTTTCACCGCTTTGTGGGGTTAATAATCTTAATTTTTAGTTACAGTTTCTCATTCAAATTACATAATAGGCAGAATTGTCAGATTAAGGCAGTAGGGTGTTTTGAGGGAGATTTGGCTGCTATTTCTACTAGGTCTAGCTACCATGTAGAGGTCTGAATTTAAGTTTCATTCGCATATTTGCATTTCGAAAATTTAACATAATCTCTTCCATAAATCAACTAGCGTAAAAATGTTATACAATGAGCACGCACACATGGACGCACGCACGCACACGCACGCCCCCCCCCCACACACATATACACACACACACACACGTCCATTTCATATATCGTCTTTCAATTTCTACTCTCTGCAAATAAAATTTTTATGGATACAACTGCTTACAAAAATAGGGATTAATGTATAATTTCTTTCTATGTTCATAATTAAATCAATGTTTTAATGATTAGACAGAGGTCCAATACAATAGCTCTGAGAAACAGACTACGTACACATTCATTCTTCACAACTCCTGAAACTGTTTTCTGACAAGGAGGGGGAGGGGAGAGTCAGGAATTTTTCATACAGCTTAAGGCTCCAATAGAAACAGGGGACCTGAAATAATAAGGTTGAGAAACGCTGTTATAGATTATGCCAACCGAAAACGATCACAGCCACATCATCCAAACGGACCGGGTGAAACCGGGCTTAGCTGCTAGTTCTAAATATAAAAGGAAGTTAAGATGAAAATAATAAATGCTTTATTCCATGCCTTTATAAATGTTCATAGAAGCACGGAATAAAAACATTTTATGAAATCTCAGACTTATCTTTGATTTCTTTATTCTTAGTAACCAGATTCGCCACTCACCGAAATAAACATTTCATTCCTAACTACGTTAAGGGTACGCATGTCTGTGGAGTGCTCAGTCACTTGCACATTAATATCATGAGCAGGCTGTTCCACTGGCGCGGGAACAAAATTTGTTTACAGGATACAAACCCAGGTCCAAAACTTTTTTTACAAACAAGGTCTTAATGGTTTATCTATTTATTTTTGTTCTTTGAGAAGGAACCTAATCTACGTTTTATACAGATCACTTTTTGCGCACTGCTTTTTAAACACGAGAAAAGTATGCAGGGGTGCAAATTTTAATTTTGCAGCCCACAAAAGTTTTGGGAGGTGTGCTTGCACCCCCGGCACCTCCTATATTCGAACTTGTGGACTGTCCCGTTGATCGGGTCAACAGGAACCCTCGTCGTCGTAACCAACAGAGTACCAGTATGTATATAAATGTGTGTGTGTGTGTTTATATATATATCTTTTATTAAACTTTTAATACTTTTGATATATATTTAAAATAATATAAATTAATTAATTTTATGTATTGGCTTATGTTTTTCATTGTTTGATTTGCCTAATAGTGGTTTTATCTCTAATTTAATATAATATAATATAATATAATATATTTATACTATAAAATTGGATTTAATCCTAAATCTGATTTTTCCCTGTAAGTTTGGATTTATTCCCTAATATTTTATTATATATATATATATATATATATATATATTGGGTCATCCAATAAATAATGCGGTTTTTTCAATTGCATGAATTAAAAGTTGGAGGGGGCAGGATAAACTACCTGCATCAACTTACTATAAATGCAGTCAGTAACTTTATTTCGTCCTTATTCTTAGTTCAAGACATGGGGATCGGACAATAGGCATAGGCCAGTGTCAACGGTGGTTCCAGAAATTCCGAGCCAGAAACTACATCCTTGTAGACGATCCTCATCTTGGAAGATCTGTAGCGCTCAACAAGGACGTCTTGCAAAGCCTGGTGGAACAAAATCCCATTGTAACTGTTGAGGAAATAGCAGAGAAATTTGGATTTGGTCATTCAACCATTCATCAACACCTGCGTGCCATCGGAAAGGTCACCAAATTGGATCAATGGGTTCGTCACAAACTTTCCGAGTTTAATTGCATGCAGAGAGAATTATGTGAGGCATGTTAGTATGTATATATATGTATGTACGCATGCCCACCAATTTCTTTTTTCATACATTAAATTCGGATATAAGCATAATCTACACCATCAGAATGTTTGAGGGAGTGCATACTCATTCAATTCATTCCCATCCATGGAGACTACTCTATTTTCAATAGCAATTCATCTACTCGCAAAATTTCGTTGAGCTGGGGTTATAGAAGAAGGAGACACCTGGCCAAGGTCCTGTACTAATATCTTCTATACTCCAAATCTTCTTCCATTATTTCTTTATTGCCCACAAGAGGCTAAACGTAGAGGGGACAAACAAGGACAGACAAAAGGATTAGGTCGATTACATCGACTCCAGTGCGCAACTGGTACTTAATTTATCGACCCTGAAAGGGTGAAAGGCAAAGTCAACCTCGGCGGAATTTGAACTCAGAACATAACGGCAGATGAAATACCGCTAAGCATTTCGCCCAGTGTGCTAACATTTCTGCCAGCTTGCCACCTTTTAAGGAAGTCTTCTTTCTTATTAACCCTTTCGTTACTGTATTTATTTTGAGAGGCTCTGTGTTTCTTTCAATTATTTTAAATATAACACAGAATTTAGTAAAATAACTCAGTTATCATTCAGCTAGTGTTAGGTATATAAATTATGACTAAGGTTTGGTGGAAGATTTTAATGCAAAACTTATGAAAACAAGACATTTGTACTACAGAGCCAGAGCCGGTTTTGGCCGGGTTGGTAACGAAAGGCAATATTGTATCTCTTGGTGGAAGATTTGGCTACCATTTTTTTGCAAATTTAGTGATGCTTTGGTATTAAATCAGAATGAGTGTTAGATTTTGCTTGCAAAAATCTATATCTTTGCAAATTCTATTAATTCCTACCATATCTTCATAACTGCACTTAATACCTCAAGAGGGAAAAAAACATTTTTCTTTTCAGTCAGTAGTAAATAAAGAAGAGCCACCAATAGAAGAGCTAGTCTGTTAATTGCTTCAAACAGTTTTGACATTTTCGTTTATTAGAATATCATGTCAGGAAACAAAGCAGATTTAATTTTCTCTTTTAATTCTCTGTATACTGTTTAGTGTATACACAGATTAATCTGTTCTAATCACCTAATTCGTATAATGATCAGGTTTTTCAGGGTATTTTTCTTCCTCTCTTTAATCTGTTGGTCGATACTCTAGATTTAGTTAAAGACTTCATCAATTCGTTTGACCCAAGGTTTAATCTTACTAATATAGGAGAAGTATTTTAAAATACTTCTTTTAGGTACATAATTGTTTTGCACACACAAATACACAAACACAATACACAAACACAATCACACACTTCCAACAAACACGAACACAAACAGTCTCTTTCTTTCACTCATGCATGCACACATGCTTATATATATTATATATATTATATATATATATATATATGTATGTATGTATGTATGTATGTATGTATATATACATACATATATATATCTTAAAAGCACCCAGTCCACACTGTAAAGTGGTTGGTGTTTGGAAGGGCATCCAGCTGTAAAAATCCTGCCAAAACAGTTACAGAAGTCTGGTGCAGGCTTCTGCTTGGCCGGCTCTTGTTAAACCATCCCACCCATGCCAGCATGGAAGGTGGTTGTTAAACAATGATGATGATGATGATAATGATGATGATGATGATGATGATGAAAGATATATATATATATGACACCTCTGTCTGGCATTCGCCATGATAGATCGCTAGCCACTAAACCTTTTTTTCATTTTCTCTCCTTGTTTATTTCTGTGTTCCTTTCTATCGAAGAGCATAGGGTCAAAACGTGAAAGACTTTCTCACTTCCCGAGCGTTAAACTAATATATCTGTTTGTTGTTTACACACCCGTCTTTGTCTTTTGTTTTTTGTAAATTCTCACTATACATATATATATATTTATATTTATATATATATATATATATATATATATATATATATATATATATATATATTATTATATATATATATATAATATTATATATATATATATACATACATATATATATTATATACATATATATGTGTATATATATATATATATATATATATATATATATATATGTGTGTATATATATATATATATGTATATATATGTATATATGTATATATATTTATATGTATATATATATGTATATATGTTTATATATGTACAGATGTGCACATAATAGTAATCATTAGAAGTAAAAATACATAATAGCATAATGGAATATAATAACCGCTCTCTCAGCTAAATCAGTCAGTTGTTATACTGGACTCTCCCTGGGCAACATGTTTATCAAAACTGCTACTTAACACTGTGTGTGTGTGTGTATGTGTATGTGTGTGTGTCTGTGTGTATGTGTATGTGTGTGTGTCTGTTTCTGTATCTATATCTAAGAAATGAATATGGAGTGATGAAAGCGTATTTGCCATCAATATGACAAGTACAGCTGAATCTATTGTGAAAATAAAGAGGAAATTCCAGGCATAGAAGCTAAGCCAAGAATCAAGCGGCCTTTTGCACAATGATGACGGTCTTAGTAAGCAAGAAAGAAGACAGGTCCCAGGTACCTTCCATGAAATGGCCTTTTCAATTTTCAGAAAAGTAGTAGGTATAAACTCCGTACACTGTACCGAAAGTGAGCCATGGACACAATAAAGATGTAACCGAATCACAAGCAGACTATCAAGGAACATAAGTCTTGTATGTGATTGATGCACTGGAGCAGTATGTTCAATGAACACTCAAGAAATAGACTCCTTTGAATGCCTGGATGGTTCACTTGAAATAATTGATAGATTTTGTTACCTAGGAGATGTAGTTATTAAGGAAAGTAGTTACTTCAAAATTGTATCAACAAGAGTAAGAACAGCTATGGGTATTGGTGCCATATAAAAACACTGGTGCTGGTGCCTCATAAAAAGGACTGGTGATGGTGCCACGTAAAAAGTACCCAGTACACTCTGTAAAGTGGTTGGCATTAAAAAGCGCATCCAACTGTAGAAACTAGGCCAAAACAGACTATGGAACATGGTGTGGCTCCTGGCCTTACCAGCTGCTGTCAAACCATCCAATGCCTGTGACTTAGTAGTTCATCAAAAGATACCAATAGAATAAGTACCAGGCTCATAAAAAAGAAAAAAAAAAGTACTGGCATTGATTCATTTGACTAGAAAAGAGAATTGTTCAGGGTGGTGCTCCAGCATGGCCACATGACTGAAATAAGAAAAAGATAGAAGGTAAAATATTTTTGTCACAAGTTCCCAATCTCTGATGTTCAAAACCTAAAAATATATTACAGTGACCATTTTTCCTAACAAGAAGGAAGGAAAAAAACCTCAAAAACACAGAGGTGCATAAACAAAGCATCTCCGGTCAAGCTGTTTCAACCAAAGCACTGAGAGTTACTGAGTGCATGTTGTACCTCTAAGCAATTCTTTTGATATGTACATAAGTAATTCTGTCATTATTTCTTGCTAATCTCTAGTTAAAACTGTGTCAGATTACACAAGCTGCTTTTCTTGCTACCTTGAGGGTGAATCCATTGCAATTAGGAAAAGAAGAAAATGATTGAATTATTATTGAAGTTTGATCAACAACACAATATTTAGGTATACATAATTAATTAATTAGCTGAAAAACAAAAACAAAAAAAAACAAACAAACAAGCAGAGAAGAAGCATCAGGTGAGCTGAAACAGAATAGGAATGTTTTCTATGCACAACATTAATTTTGTATGATAGGTAATTATTGAAAACTTGTAATGTAGTTTACATAGGTGTTTTTTTTCTTTTGGAATAAGTATTTTAATGTAAAAGTAAATTTATTTGTACACACACATATAGATATCATTGTCGTCTTGGTCGTTGCCGTCATGGTTGTTGTCCTCGTTGTCGTTGTCATTGTCATCCTCCTCCTCCTCCTCCTCCTCCTCCTCCTCCTCCTCCTCCTCATCATCATCATCATCATCATCATCATCATCATCATCATCATCATCATCATCATCACCACCACCATCATCATCATCATCACCACCACCACCACCACCATCATCATCATCATCATCATCATCATCCTTTAATGTCTGTCTTTCATGCTGGTATTGGTTGGCCAGTTCAACAGGAGCTGACAAGCTGGAGGGCTACAACAGACTGTATTGTCTACTTTCACATAGTTCCTACTGCTGGATGCCATTCCTAATGCCAACCACTTTACATAATGTACTGGGTGTGGAGGCATATGGCCTAGTGGTTAGAGCAGCGGACTTGTGGTCGAGGGATCGCAGGTTTGAATCTCAGACCGGGCGATGTGTGTGTTTATGAGCGAAACACCTAGGCTTCACGCGGCTCTGGCATAAGATAATGGCAAACTTCTGCTGACTCTTTCACCGCAACTTTCTTTCACTCTTTCCTCCTGCATCTTGCGGCTCACCTGCGACAGACTGGTGTCCTGTCCAGGTGGGGAACCTATACGCCAAGGAAACGGGGAAACCAGCCCTTATGAGCCAGGCGTGGCTTGAGAAGGAACAAACAATAGTGTACTGGGTGCTTTATACATGGCACTGGCATGGGTGCTTTATATGTGGCACCAGCACACATGAGTCTGCAAGAAAAAGACCTCTCAGCTGACAAAGAGACATGCCTATATGTATGGATGGCCATGATTTTACTTAGCTTGACATGTCTTCTCAAGTACAGTAAATTGCCAGAAGCCTTGGCCCCTTGTCATCTCCTCAGCAAGGCCCAAAATCTGAAGATCTTTTCTCATCCACAATTAGAGATTGACACTTCTTTATGCAGCTGTCCTCATCTATATGCATCACATGACTACACCAGTATAGTCTTTTCTCTTGCACAATACATATGGTGCCTCTTATACCCAATTGTTCTCTTAAATCATTTACACTGTCGTACTTGCACACAAATGTTAACCACCCAGTGGACATACTGGCTTCATTTCTTTCAAGGCTTTGCATATCCTCAGTAGTCATGGCCCATGTCTCACTGCTATGTAGCTGCCTTTCACTCTGAGTGAGCTACACTTCCAGAACTATCTCCTCCAGTGCTAACTTGGTCCCCTAGGTAATGGAAACTATCTACTATTTCTAAGGATCCCACTGGGCATTTGAGGAAGTCTATTTTTCTACATTTCTAGTGTTTATTGTACCTACATATCTGTTACATACAAACTCTAATTTCTCTGTTAATCTTTGTGTAATAACGCTGCACCTCATATGTCTATGTGTCCATAGCTTGCACTGGGTACACCATATGGAGTTTCTATCAACACCTTTTCTATATATTCTCTAGATATTGATCCCCGAAGGGATCAGTGGCTAGTCTGTTTTCCTACTTGCTAGGACTTAGGCCATTGCTAAATGTCTCTCTGTTTCTCTCTCCTACCTCTCTCTGTATATATATATCTATCATCATCTTCATCATATATGTATGTGTATATATATATATATATATATATATATATATAATATATATATATATATATATATATATATATATATATATATATTGTCAGTGAATCGTAAATCCAAGAAAGAACATACTATAAGTTATAGAGCAGTAGAGTATATAGATAAAGGTAGATATGGCCAGTCTATGGAGTTACCCTGGACTTCATGTTCATAAAGCATTTAGCTTTACAATGTTTCTTCAGACACTAAACCTGTTGGCCTATGGCCCCTTTAGCAAGTGGCCTTTCTAGAAAATGGAGAAGAAAAAAACTTTGTTACTCTGCCAACAACAAGGGATTGTCTCCCTTTGACAGCTATTTGTAATGGACCCTGTTGGTGTGTGGATCCCTGGACGCCAGTGGGAATTTCCTGAAATGCAAGTAGGGCCTGAAGACCTCTGTCTGGGAGTTAAGGATGTTCCCCAGGTCAAGGAAGTCTTTTAATATCTTCATTTATTCAGCTATGCACAGTTTACAATGCTTGGTCCCATTTATGTAGAGGCCTGGATTTTTTTGAATCTTCCATGATATTACGTGGGGAGTTCTGTCATCTTTCAGCTGCCATACATGGCTAGCTAAGAATGTAGTGTATCTCCTTTCTGGGATCCTGAAAGAGGATCTGTGGTTGGAGAGGCTCTGCTTGAACATATTACCGGAACATTTGATGTATCCCCATGTGCAAGTGTTGGCGATGCTGTTCCTACTGATGTTGATGCTGCTGCTACCGCTGTTGTTGGTGCTGGTGTTGGTGTTGATATAAAGAGGGGAATTACATGGTTAAAAGTTTGTCGAAGAGGTAGAGAGAAAGAGAGAACTATAAAGTGCTTAGCAGAGGGAAGTTTCAAAATCATATAATATACTATTGTGAATGGAAATGAAATAAATAAACAAAATAAAAATAAAAATGCAAATTATTCCTTTTTTTCTTAAATAGCTTCTCTTAATCTTTTTCATTCTATGGAATATCCATGGGTCCCACTAGTACTATTAATTGGAGTTTAAAAGTTTGTGTAAGGAAGGACGACTGGCTGGTTGAGTACAAAAATATGAACAGATCAACCAAAATAATAAGAATGATGATAACGATGATGATAGTGAGTGATGACATAGATATGAATGATGATAGGTCAAAGGAGATTGGGATGGAATGTCCTGTAGAGCTTCTGTAAAAGGTTTGCCTTTTAGGAATAGGAAAGATCATCAGAAGGGTTTTGAGCACTTAATCATCATCATCATCATCATCATCGTTTAACGTCCGCTTTCCATGCTAGCATGGGTTGGACGGTTCAACTGGGGTCTGGCAAGCCTGAAGGCTGCACCAGGCCAGTCAGATCTGGCAGTGTTTCTACAGCTGGATGCCCTTCCTAACGCCAACCACTCCGAGAGTGTAGTGGGTGATTTTATGTGCCACCGACACAGGTGCCAGACGAGGCTGGCAGACGGCCATGCTCGGATGGTGTTTTTTATGTGCCACCGACACAGGTGCCAGACGAGGCTGGCAGACGGCCACGCTCGGATGGTGTTTTCTTATGTGCCACCGACACAGGTGCCAGATGAGGCTGGCGAACGGCCACGATCGGATGGTGTTTGTTACGTGCCCACAGCACGGAGGTCGATGCGGTACTGGCTACGGCCACGTTCGGATGGTTTTCTTGTGTGCCACCGGCACTGGTACCACAAAGATACAAATTCCATTGATGTTCATCTATTTTGATTTGGTTTGATTTGATTTTCATTTGATTTGATATATATATATATATATATATATATAATATATATATATATACATACGCACACACACATACACACACACATACACACACACATACATATATATATATATATATATATTATATACACACACACACATCATCATCATCATCATCAACATCATTCTTTAACATCCGTTTTCCATGCTACCATGAGTTGGACAGTTTGACTGAGATCTGGAGAGTCAGTGGTTGCATCAGGCTCCAATCTGATCTGGCAATGTTTCTACAGCTTGATGCCCTTCCTAACACCAACCACTCCAAGGGTGTAGTGGGTGCTTTTTATGAAATGGCTAGAAGAAAGAGGCTGAATAAAAGCGATACAATAATAATAATCATAATGGTGACTTCAATGAACTAAGATGCACAAGTGCATGTGCGTATGTGAAAATGGTGCGTTTGAGTGTGTATGTGTGAATGGGGGCGAGTGCATGAGTATTTTGCCTGTGTGTGTGTGTATAAGTAACTCAGTGCGTATGTGGAGTGATATGCCTTTTATGTACTGGTGTGTATGTGTGTGTGCATTTGGATGTGTGTACATATGTGTGGGGTTATCATGTGCGTGTGCAAAAACATGAGCCTGTGTGTGTGTATGTGTACAAGCAACCTAGAGTATAGGTTGTCTGAAGTGATGTGCGTTTTGTGTATGTGTGTGTGCGTGCATATGGACATGTGTGTGAGTTTAACATGCATGTGGATGTACAAACACTGGTGATTAGCAGTTGATGTGTGCTTGTTCAGGTGGTGTGCGTGCGTGTGTATGTGTCTGTGACCATATAGTGTGCATGTGTATGTTTGTGTTTATGCGTGTTGTGTTTGTGTGTGTATATTGCCTGTGTTCAGGCATTTTGTATTTTTTGGAGTGAATGCTGTGTGTTGTGGGGGACTGCATAAGTGTGAGATGGGATGGGGGTGGCAAGAGATACGGGTTAGGAGGTGGTATAGGAGTGAGATGGTGTGAGTAGGGGTGGGGTTTGTCAGATATTGGGTGCGAGTGGGAATGCATGTGAGTGTGTGAGGGTGTGGGAGTGTGCATGGTGGTGTGTGCACTGAGTTGAACAGTGCGTAAGGTTGCTCGTATAGTGGTGTGGTGATGCTATTGAAGAGTGTGCATGGGTGAGTGGATAATGGTGTGTATGGAGTGGAAAGGTGTTTCTGAGTGTGTGTATGTGTGTGTGTGATGTGAGTAATGAGTTGAATAGTGTGTATGAGTGTTTGTATAGTAGTGTCATCTGGTGAGGGTACTAAGGTAGGTGGTGTGCTGGTGTGTGAGTGAGGGGGGGCGGTTGAAAGAGAAAGGTGTGTGGGAACTTGTGTGGGGTTGGTGTTAGATGAAAAGAGGTGGTGAGTTGGGAACATAAAGGGCAAAGGAATGAAGGGAGAAGATTAGTTCCTGTTCATAGTGAAGGAGGGAGTTTGGGTGGCCTCTATGCAGAGATAATCCGAATACAGACAGATGTTGTTGCAAATGACCAGTGGAGCGAAAGTGGTGTGAGACCAGGGTGTCACTGCCGAGTCTGGTGTCTTGGAGGTGCTCAGCAAACCAGTCAACCAAGCAGCATCCCATCTGACCAATGTACAAGGAAGGACAAAGAGAAAGAGCAGGAGATGCAGTAGATAACATTACTGGAGGTGCAGGTAAACGTGTTGGTGATGTGATAGGGGAGGTGGTGGGTGCCAGTGAGGATAGTACTGTTGGAGAGGTAGGGGTAGGTGCAACAGCATGGGTGAGAGAAGGGGAAGGAGCCAGGCTGGGAGGCAGGAGTAGGGAAGAAACTGTGAACCAGGAGGTCATGCAAGTTATGGGCTCATTTAAAGGAGGGAAGGAGTATGTGTAAGGTGGCAGGGTCGAATTGGAGTCGAAGGAAGGCTCAGAGAATGGTGCACTGAAGGAGTTGAGTGGAGGAGTGATGAGGAGAAAAGGGAAACAGGTAAGGGTAGAGCATGTGCAAGGAGAGAGAGTAGAGGCATGGTCAATCGATTGTACCCAAGCAAGGGCAGCGTGGATAAGGGTGAGGGAATATCCAATGTAAGGTGAAGTAGAGAGTTGAGATTGGGTCTCAAAGTCACAGTCATCACTGCAGAACCAGGAGGAATTGAGAGTAGGGGATGGAGGGCTTGGTGTGAGGAGGAGAAATTGAAATAGGAGTGTGAGTCTGTGTTTGTAGTGGATGGAATGTGTGTGTGTGTATAATATATATATATATATATATTTATTATATTACACACACACAAAGTGTGATTAGCTGTAAGAAATTTTGTGCCCTTTCACATCAATGTTAAGGGAGGGTGGTGTGACTGCCTCCCTGAATCCCAACCTGCTATGGGTCTGGTGAATTCCTCTATATAGGGAGATGAAATCAGGGCATTCAATTCAATATTCCATCATATTGCTTCAATAATTACATCATTTATCAATTATACGTTCACAGTATAATTACATAAGTATGAAAACTTATTAGAAATTTTAAGAGGAAAAACTTTTAGAAGTTGCCTCTTTTGTGCCTTCTAGTTGGTATTGAACGTGAACAATTTTAACAACACAAAACTGAACGATTTCTGCACAGCTCCTACAGACAAGAATTAAGCTGAGAATACTTATTGCCTTACTTGGACACACAGGACAGCATTGATCTGGTTCTTCAACGTAATTGGAACATGGCACGATACACTGGAGTTCCGAGCATGTAACAGAACCATCATGGCAGATACAAGAGGTGCAGGAGTCGTCATCTGAGAACCACATTGCTCCATTCTTGTAAGAACGGTCTTTATAAGTACATTCTGCAAAACAAATATGATAACAGTAATTTCAGGACTTAGATATCATTCAACTTGCTTTTAGGGGTTAACAGGTGGCTTCAGAGAACAGTTTTGAAAAAGAAATGTGTCTTTACCTTGACACTGAGCACAACATTGTCCTGGTAATCTTTCCGCCAAGGGACAATTAAGTGGAGGGCAGCTTTCTTTAATACAAATCACATTACCATCCTGAAATTGTAGCATTTAGAAATTGAAAACTGAGAATCGCAAATTAAAATGTCAAAAGTTTCTATTTCTTCTTTTTCAACAGTTCTTCCATTTATGTTCTTGCAAAATGGAACTACTTTAGCCCAGATTTTCTTCAGTTCTATCGACAACCATTTCCAAGAGTTTAAGGTTACAGGTAGTAACCCATAACTCACATAAATTCCACAAGGGATTAAACCAATCTCGCATCAAGTTGAATAATAATAATAATGTAATTTCTCAGAAAAAGGTATACAAAATCTTTTTACCGACACCAAGTTTCTATTAATAATATAAATTTCACATTTCAATAATACTCTTCTGTGAATTCCTCTTATTTTAATTTCTTTTAACCCCACCCCTCCTCCTCACCCTCATCACCACCACTACCACCACCAGCAAGTTACTCATTATATTTCTTCCACACAATGATTCCATGCATATAATTGGCATCTACAGTTATAGAACTCAAGTCTGACTGGCAAAACTTCATAAATTAAAACAGATTAGGAGATCGAAAATCCACCTGACAAATGTCATTGAAGACATGAAACGATTGTAGTGGCAGTTTATTTCTTTATATTAAATATTTTTATGTATTGATTAAGTCTTTCCTTGTTTGTTTTGCAAAATAGTGGTTTTGTCTCGAATTAATATTATATATATATATAAAATAATATGTTACATTACTCGATAGTCAAGATAAAACTCTTGTAACATATTATTTTATAGATAAATTTCCTCTATTTACATAATATTGAGGTCTCTTTCTTTCTTTTGTTATCTTACCGTTTTACCAATATATATATATATATATATATATATATATATATATATATATGCCTCCTCCCTTCTCAAAGGATCTTTGTCTTGCAAGTTACTTGGTGACCCTGCCAGTGCTGGTGCCACGTAAAAATCATCAGTCCACCCTGTAAAGTGTTTGGCATTCGGAAGGGCATCCAGCAGTAAAAATTCATGCCAAAACTAACCTTATCTATGCTGGCGCTATGTAAAAAGCACTGAATCCACTCTGTGGAGTAGTTGGTGTTAGGAAAGGTATCCAGTCATAAAAACTATGCCAAAACAGATGCAGAATTCTGGTGCAGTCTTCTTCCTGGCCAGCACCTGTCAAACCGTCCAACCCATGCCAGCATGGAAGGTTGATGATGATGATGATGATGATGGTGATGATGATGATGATGATGGTGATGGTGATGATGATGATGATGATGATGATGATGATGATGATGATATATATTTATCATCATCATCATATGCCCTTCCTGTCACCAATTCTCACCTGTTTCCAAACAAGTTAATATTTCCCCATGGCCAGACATGCTTCCACAGAAAATATTCCTCAAAGATTTTAGATTTCCTCACAATATGTTGGAGCCAGTTCTCTTATTTGAAGTACCTTAATGCTGGTCCAAGAGACAGAAATCAAGAATTGTCTAATTCCACTTAATATATTTCGTCCTTTATTTATGGGTCCTTGCATGGACCTTGGGGTACTTGCTCTTGTTGAATGGCCTTCACATTCCCCAGACTTGACTAGCCCGGATTTTTTTTTATTGTGGGGATACCCGAAAGAGAGGGTTTATGTCAACAAACCAGAGACCCTGGTGCAACTGAAGGAGAACATCAGTAAGAAATCAGAGAAGTGGGGTCTGAAACTTTTGAGGGTATTATGGTGGAAGTTTTGGAAAGAGCATGGGCATGCAAAACTGAAAATGGCTGCCATTTAAGCGATGTCATTTTTCATATGCAAAATAGTGGTGTTGCAAAATTTGACCTATGCATAGTAATTTCTATTATGTCCTTTATTTTGTATCAAAGTTTCATGCACTTCTTTGCTTCTTTGTAAAGTTACGGAAGCTATTAAAAATTGGAATCCTTCAGTGACTTTTGGACACCCTGTATATAGTCCTAAAATGATAAGTTTCAACAGTAATTGCAACAAAGGCTGTATATTTTAACTGAAATATAGTAACAAAAGGTAAAGTCCTTGCCTTTTGTTTTCATTTTAGAAGCAGTTTATATAACTGTTACAATGAAAATTTCAGGTGTTGATAGTTTCCAGCTTTTGATGTTAATGGCTTGGATATTATTTAGTGTCTGATCAAGTAACCCAAATGTTGATATAAACATTGCTACTGTAATCCTATTGCTGGTCAAAGATTTATTACATGTAGAGAATTCTGAAAAACATGTTTTCCGGTTTTTTTTTTTTAATCCAGGTGTTAACTTTCCTGGTTTCATATTCTTTGTTACAAGTTCCTTCATATGAAGGATTTTCTTCCATCCCTAAATACTTGTAGCATTACTCATCAGATATCAGATATCAGATATGCATATATGTGTGTACGTATGTGAAGTATGTTTGTGCATATATGTATATGTATGCATGTATGTATGTATATATATGTGTGATTATATATGCGTGTGTGTGTGTGTATATATATATATACACACATATACAAATATATATACATATATATATACACACATATACATATATATATATAGATATAGATATAGATATAAATATGTTTAACTATACGTGTGTATAAATGTGTGAGTTTGTGGTCTGTTTGTGTGTGTGTGTGTGTTTGTGTGCAAGCTGATAAATCACTTCATTACTTCGTAGAATAGTGATGGAGTGAATCATCATTTGTTTCTGAGTAAATGCTACTGCATACATATATATGTATATGAATATGTATGTATGTATGTATGTATGTATGTATGTATGTATGTATGTATGTATGTATGTATGTATGTATATATACATATATATATATATATATATATATATATATATATATATATATATATATATTATATATATATATATATATATATATATATATATATATATATATATATATATATATATATATATATATGCCTGACTGGCTCTCGTGCCGGTCGCACATAAAAACACCCACTACACTCTTGGAGTGGTTGCCATTAGGAAGGGCATCTAGCTGGAGAAACTCTGCCAGATCAGGATTGGAGCCTGGTGCAGCTATCTGGTTCGCCAGTCTTCAATCAAAGCGTCCAACCCATGCTAGCATGGAAAGTGGACGTTAAACGACGACGATGATGATGATGATGATGATGATGATGATATATATATTTTGTTTTTGGATTTGGTTTGCAAGATACTTTATATAAGTGTTGAAGCATATTCTGTTGTGTCTGAGGAGAGTCATTTTCTTTTTGTGCCTTATAATTTAAAGCACTCACCAGTAAAATTTCAAATTATTTCTTATTTTTATTTTCCTAAAATTTTTGTTGCGTCTTTCAACCTTTTGAATAGTCTTGACACCATCAGGTACCATTCAAGCACTCTAGGTAGAATCTAAGTTCTGGCTAACCACATCAAATGATATGGAATACCCTTGGACTACTTAAGGTAAATTATTCCAAAGTATCTCTTCTGATGTGTAAATCCTGAGTTTGCTTCATTGGATTATAAATAGTTTACTTTGTGTGTATCTGAGGCAAAATAAATAAGGTGTTGTAACCCTTTGTCTCCAATGTCATGGTACCACCACAATATTATGACAGATGGTTTAGATACACTATACCGGTGTTGTAACAGTAAACAAGATAATGATGCAGTTGTAATAATAACATAACAATCCAACAATCTCTTCATGAATCAACATTCCAAACAAACTAACCAACTGACATCTTCTGATCACTGCGAACTCAACTCAAACTCACACAAACTTTACTCTGTCTATTACTATTTATAATCGCTCGGTCCAGTCTATTTCTCACAAGTGGGTGCTGTGACTCTCATCACAACATAAGGAGAATTATACACCTATTCAGATTTTATTATTACAATCTATTTCTTTATTGCCCACAAGGAGATAAACATAGAGGGGACAAACAAGGACAGACAAAGGGATTAAGTCGATTACATTGACCCCAGTGTGTAACTGGTACTCAGTTTATCGATCCTGAAAGGATGAAAGGCAAAGTCGACCGTGGCAGAATTTGAACCCATAACGTAACAGCAGACAAAATATGGCTATGCATTTCGCCCGGCATGCTAAAGTTTCTGCCAGTTCGCCGCCTTAATTTTATTATGACAATCATTTATGCAGTATATTCTCTTTAAACCTCTGTCCAACATATTTTTCTGCTGTATGGATAGTTTGCTTTGTAGTATTTATTTGCATCCTGTTGGTTCAGCTGCATTCTGATTTCATTATGTTTAAAAATGTATCCATGCAGATTTATTCAAGTTGTTGCAGCAATTAAAGTATGAAGTGAACTGGAGTATAATGGCTTTGACACGCTTCTATTTTTGGCTGGGACAATTAATGTTGAGTGCAAGTAATATGAATGATGGTAGGAGAAAATCTGATGTGGCTATAAAATCCATAATCAGTTTGATCCTAGGATGACCCCAGGGTTTAGATATAGAATCATGAATGTGAAGAATTAAGCTAGGTTAGAATATATTTCATCCATTAACCTTTAGCAAAATAGATAGGGATACTTTTTGTGAGAGATTAAGGGTCAATAAGTCAAATAAATTAAAAAATATAAGATACACAGCCTTTACTTGTAAGAGCTATAACAGGAGTCCTGGGATACATAACAGACCCAAGGAAGTGTGTGGTATGTCTGGATATCCCTTGTGATATACAAATGTCACATCATTCCATTTAATAGTCACTGTTCAACGGTCATGATAACACTTCGATTTATGTTACATTGACAAATCTTTTTATCAATGAATCTTTCATTAATGCTTTTTATTCAATAATTCATCATTAGCTGTTTAGTTGCCATGACATAGCTTTAAAGTATAATGACCAGCTGGTATTGTGGTTTTTGTTGCTTAACCACTGATCACACCTGAATTAATTAGCAGATCTATAATCTAATCAAAGGCCTTCCAGCCATGTCTCCCACGTCCTTCTCATGAGCAGGATCTTTTTTTCAGAGAGGACAGGAATTGAAAATAATATGAAAGACATCATGCACGTGCCAATATTTATTTTCAAGTACAGAGAGACAACAGGGGGAACACCATTAGTAGGAGAGGTTGAGAAGGTGAAAGAGGAGAATAAAGTGTAGTGTTGGAAAGGAACAAGGGACGCTAAGCTAAGAGAAAATAAGATAAGTTAATACAGTAACACAACAAAAACAACCTTGTCTTTTACTTTTAACTCTACTAAATATGTCAGGGGCAATCTATCATTAAGTAACTAGCTGACTCCGTGCTGTCAAAAATGACAGCCAACAATAGTATTTTATATATAAACTAGCAAATGCCCCTCCATCCATTGGATGGTGTAAGTTCGTGATAGGACTGAAGTATAGAACAGTGTAATTTTGCTTCTGTCTATGCTTAAAATTGAGGATTATTTGACATAGTTGAGACATTAAATCAAAAATGAGCTGGTATTCAAAAGGGGTCATGTTTTATTTGCAGATATCGGGCATTAAAATGTGAAAATATGGAAAATTATCATTTGGAATGCCGTTTAATTGACTGGATAGCTGAAGAATCAATACAAAAAGCATATACGACATTTCTATGGACATGAAGGCAATCTGTAAGAGACATGTTTAATTGCAATATGAAATTACCTGAGGCATCTGGGAATCTGTGCATTGAAATGAAAAAATGCTTGACTTTAACAACGGGCATTTGTTGAAAGATTAACATGACCTATTGTGAAGAGTAAATAGCTTGCCTCATTTGCAAGTCGGTGCTGAACCTTTGAAGTCCCTGCTGCTCGGAGACCATCCAGATTCTAAACACTTTCTTTGGAATATAAGAGCCTACAATTCTGCTTTCCAAATTAAAGTATAAACAATGGGCATGTATGTGTCAAATCAAGTGAGTCACACAAAAGTCGAAAAATACCACTCATTTTTTGTTTTATATAAGAAACTGTTAACTAAAGTTTTAGATATTTGTAACCCAAATTTCCACGTTCAATTACCAATAAATTTGTCGTTTTCTACCGTCAATTGAATTTTGTTGTGAGAAAATATTCCCACAGTTGATTGATCACCAATTAGTGCCATTTATTCATTAAAATTAATATTTTATTTCATTTTTACTTATTCAAAATAGGTGCCTTGTCTTCTTACTCTTTTGCTTCAGCTTATTTATTAAACACAGAATGACATGCCTGGATGCACGTGTTTGAGTACAGTTCATTCATCATCATCATCATCATCATCGTTTAGCGTCCACTTTCCATGCTAGCATGGGTTGGATGATTCAACTGGGGTCTGGGAAGCCAGAAGGCTGCACCAGGCCCAGTCTGATCTGGCAATGTTTCTACGGCTGGATGCCCTTCCTAACGCCAACCACTCCGTGAGTGTAGTGAGTGCTTTTTACGTGCCACTGGCACAGGTACCAGACAAGTCTGGCAAACGGCCACGATCGGATGGTGCTTTTTACGTGCCACTGGCACGGGGGCCAGGCGATAATTTTTACTACAATCACATGTTTTTTCGTAAAATTGCTTAGAAAGCTTAATGCATTTAATGCTCTGATGCTAATTAGATGAACATAGTGGCTGTACATATGTGATTTGCAGAATGATAGCCAATAAGTGCTATTGAAATCGGATTTTCCATCAAGATTTTGATTAAAAAAAGGGAAAATCTCAATTTGAAACTAACGATTATGTTATGAAATTTAACTGATGCACCCACTGTGATGTCTTTTACCTATGTGTAAAATTTCAGTGTGATCAGTTGAAAAATACGACTGTTGTAATCTTTTACACACATACAGACACACACACACACAGACAAGATATATATTATATTATAAGGTACAAAATAAGGTACATAATAATCACAAATACAAACATTCACATACTTCCCTTGTACATGCACACACATATATTCACACAGAATTGAAATGCTGTTTGATTTTTCTTTTCAGCAATGAATGTTCATCCTATTTCCATTGCACACACACACACACACACACACATTCACATGTCTCCCTTTTATATACACACACATATACTCACACAGAGTTGAAACGCTGTTTGATTTTTTTCACCATAGAACTTCCATCATCTCACTACCAAGTTTGTCATCACCCCTTCCTTCCTCATTCATCTATCACCCCTTCCTTTCTCATTCATATGTTGTGACGGAGAAATACACAAGAGTATTATTATAGTAGATAATAATGGGCTTATTGAATACATTACTCAAGCATCCTACAACTCACTGGAAAGGATAAAAGAGGGAGCAGAAAGCAAAAATAAATCAAGAAAAGACAGCAAAAATAACCAAAAGGGCATGCAGAGTATAGAGAAAAAGACAGAAAAGTGAACAGTAAAAGAGTCATAGAGAAGAATGGGTGTATAGGTATGTGAGCAGTAGTGATGGTAGATTTTAGGAAGCATGGGATTGTTGAAGGATGCAGTGTTGTGATAGCTAAAACTGATGTTGGTAGTTTATTTCATGCATCTCCCTTTTATATACACACACATATACTCACACAGAGTTGAAACGCTGTTTGATTTTTTTTTCACCATAGAACTTCCATCATCCCACTACCAAGTTTGCCATCACCCCTTCCTTCCTTATTCATCTATCACCCCCTTCCTTTCTCATTCATATGTTGTGATGGAGAAATACACAAGAGATGTTGGTAGTTTATACCATGCTTTAACAAATCTGAGTGTGAAAAAAATGTTTCCAGATGTCATGAGTGTCATTCTAAAAATGCATCAAATGCCTAACTGTATTCATTGAAATATTTATA
Organism: Octopus sinensis; assembly: GCF_006345805.1. Classification (NCBI taxonomy): domain Eukaryota; kingdom Metazoa; phylum Mollusca; class Cephalopoda; order Octopoda; family Octopodidae; genus Octopus; species Octopus sinensis. Next base: position 149,143,924 of record NC_042999.1, read on the forward strand.
ATTCACATGAAATATTTGAAGAAATGGTCATAATCATAATGTTTTTGTTCTGAATTGCAGATAACCATCTGATATATATACATATATATAAAAGTATACATATAACGGCATCACGGTGATTCCTTCTGATAAGGGGCCTCTACAGTTAGGCCCCAGAGCAAGAATGGACCTACTATGTAGCAAGTTATTGAGACTTGGTATTCTGCAAACATTTCTCAGCCTCAGTTGTACTGTTATGGCCAGCGTTTGTCTAGACTACCTAAAAAACCAACATGTACTTGCTGCACTTGCTGGAGGTGCCCTCTTTTGCTCTTTTTGTGTAAGTATTGAGAAATTCATTTTATGAACATTTTAAACAAAAGTGATTTTATTCTACCAAATAAACGACCTAACTTTTGCTTTTATAACTCTATTTTTATTATTACTTATGCCAGCGCTGCCCCAACTGGCTTCTGTGCCGGTGGCACTTAAAAAGCACCATCTGAATGTGGCCGTTGCCAGCGCCGCCTTGGCTGGCTTCTGTGCCGGTGGCATGTTAAAAGCTCCAACCGATCGTGGCCGATGCCGGACCCCCCTGGCACCTGTGCAGGTGGCACGTAAAAAGCACCCACTACACTCGCGGAGTGGTTGGCCTTAGGAAGGGCATCCAGCTGTAGAAACTCTGCCAGATCAGACTGGAGCCTGGTGCAGCCCCTGGCTTCCCAGACCCCGGTTGAACCGTCCAACCCGTGCTAGCGCGGAAAACGGACGTTAAACGATGATGATGATGATGATGATGATGATGATGATTTTGAGTTCAAATTCAGCTGAGCTTGACTTTGTTTTTCACCCTTTCGATATCAATGAAATGAATTCCAGTTATTTACTTGGCTCAGTATAATTGACTTAACCTCTCGCCCCAAGATTTCTGGCCTCATGCCTACAGTACAAAGGATTCTTCTTCTTCTTCTTCTCTTCTTCTTCTTCTTCTTCTTCTTCTTCTTCTTCTCCTCCTCTTCTTCTTCTTCTCTTCTTCTTCTCTCCTCCTCCTCCTCCTCCTCCTCCTCCTCCTCCTCCTCCTCCTTCTTCTTCTTCTTCTTCTTCTTCTTCTTCTTCTTCTTCTTCTTCTTAAGGCAATGAACTGGCATAATCATTAGCATGCTGGACGAAATGCTTAGCGCTATTTCACCTGTCGCTACTTTCTGAGTTCAAATTCCACCAACATCGACTTTACCTTTCATCCTTTCGGGGTTAATAGAGTAAGTACCAGCTGAACACTGGGGACGATGTAATCAACTCATCCCCACTTCCTCCAAGCTACCCTTGTGGCAAAAATTTGAAATAATAATAATTACTATTACTGAGAGGTGTGTAAGACACATACAGGGACGCTGTCAGTAAGATGAGGGTTGGCAATGATTACAATGAGAACCCAGGGCTGGGTTCAAAATTCTACCAGGACACCTAATGAAGGTTGGGGAGTAAATCAGCCAAAATATTGTGGTAGTAACAGACAAGATGAGGACACATCTATCCAACGTAAATGATGTAAATAATGTAAGAATGGTATTCATCCACAGAAAATTTGTCTCAACGAATTCTGTCTGACCCATGCAAGCTTGGAAATGTGGATGTTAAAATAGTGATGATGAAGAAGATGATGATGATGATGATGATGATGGCTAACAATTATGTCCCTCCAATGATTTCTAATATTGACCTTAAACCATAAATTTGCTGCACTTTTTAGGGTTGCAGTGCAGAGTGATAATAATTCTCTCTAATTTTGGCTTGAGGCCAGCAATTTTTAGAAGAAGGGGTCAAGTTGATATTAATAATCAATATATCTACAATCAACACCAGTACACAAGCACTTTATTGGCTTTGAAGGTATGAAGGGGAAAGTTGGCCTCAGGAAGATTTGATCTCAGAATGTAAAGAAATGTTAAGCATTTTGTTTGGCATACTAATGATTCTGCCAGCTCACTGCCTGAGTGGAAGGAGATAATAATAATAATAACAATGATGATGATGATGATGATGATGGATGATGATGATGGTGATAGTGATGGTGATGGTGATGATGATGATGATGACGATGATGATGATGATGATGATGATGTTTCTCTAAAAGAAATGGAGTAACTTTCAAATTACAAAGATCTGGAAATAGAGGTAACTCAAATGTAGAGCCTAAAAATAGAAACAATTCTTATCACAGTAGGTATGATAAAAAATATTCAGACAAATACATAACAAAAACACCAGAACAAACAAGTATATATAATATTTAGGAAATAGCACTACTAGGCGCCACACATCCTATGTAAAACACTTTCAATACAGTAAAAATAAGAGCATCACAGCAAACCACAGCACATACCTAAGGCACACAGATCTGTGCTCAGTAGTGCAAAGAAAGCATGTGATAAAAATAAAACTACTGAATAATAATAATAATAATAATAATAATAATAATAATAATAATAATAATAATAATAAAATAATAGCCAAAAAGAATGAATAGCATGGTACCATTGGCTGCAGGTAATAAGCCCACTGCACATGCAAGACTCCAGGAGCTCCAACAAAACCTGTGATGAAGAGAAATTAATAACAATAATAATAATTATTATTATTATTTCCACTCTAGGCATAAGGCCTTGAAAACTTTTTGCGGGTAGGGGGCTAGTTGAATATATCGACCCCAGTGTGTAACTGGTACTTATTTCATTGACCCCGAAAGGATGAAAGGCAAAGTTGACCTGGGCGGAATTTGAACTCAGAATGCAGCAGTAGACAAAATACTGCTAAGCATTTCGCCTGGTGTGCTAACAATTCTGCCAAATAATAATAATGATGATGATAAATGATTATAGATAAGGAAAAGTGAAGTTGCTAATTTATCAACCCATCATGTCTATTTGATTCCAGGATCGTAAAGAAAGAGGACGGAAAACAAATATACAATCCCTTAAAACTTGAAATAGGAAGAATTTGGAATGTACGAACAGTAATGGTTGCACTTGTAATAATTGGTGCATTGGGAACAGTAAGTAGTGATATAGAGAAATGGCTGAAGGAGATTCAAATAGAATGTCTGGCAGAGCTCCTACAGAAAGTTTGGTCTCTTAGGGACAGGAAGAATTATCAGGAGGATTCTAGGCTCTTGAAAGACAGCTGAAAACTTGTGGATACATAAGGTTACAGGTTGTAACCCACTATCCACATAATCCCTACCAGCTGTCCAAGAATTTGGACCTGGAGATCTCCATTTCCAGCAACTTCGAGGGCCACCTCCCAGTGGTGTCGGGCATCAACAAAGAGCCCTCGACTACAAGACGACCAAAGTTTTTTGTTTTTTCAAGGTCTGGGGTCTCCCGCCTCTAAGCCCAAGACCATCACCTAATCACCCTTACCCTTCTTGTTGCTTAACAACAACAAAAATAATCCCTACCAGGAATATGACCAAATCTGAGTCAAACCATAATAATAATAAAACTAATGTCTAATATCTTTTATTTGTTTTTGTCATTAGACTGCGGCCATGTTGGGGCACCACCTTGAAGAATTTTTAGTCAAATGAACTGACCCCAGTAGCTTTTTTTTCTTAAAGCCTGGTACTTATTTCATCAGTCTCTTTTCAGACTGTAAAGTAATGTACTGAAATATTGCCAGTCATTTTGTTGATATGTATGATTAATTAATCCCTGTATATCATTATTTTTTGTTATTTACAATAACAAAACCTGTAGAAATGTGGCCAACACAAAGAGTAGAACAAAATGCATATTGGTATTTAGTTTTGTGTTCAAATTTGCATTTCTTGTCTCCAAGACTGGCAAAATAAGTACCTACTAGTAATATCTCTCTCTTCATGTGCCTTGCCTGTTTTACAGGCATCAATAATTATGGACCTCTATGCTAAAATCTGAAGAATAATGATTTTCCTTGAAAAAGGTACAGCAGCGGTTTCTTGTCTTTATTCTTTATTTACAGTTAGTTACAGTTTTTTCTGTTAGTCTTCTGCTCTCCAAAATTTATTCTTTGACAAGGACACTGGTTCATGTGACATCAGGGCAGCCCACACAATAGTTGGTCTTTGTGATATATGTCTTGGAGCTGGCCTTCACTGAGTTATGTAAGTCACAAGAACATCTTTTTCTGTTTGACTCATAACTGGGTTCCTTGATCAGTACCAACACTTTGGACCAAAGTGGAACTGGAAATAGTGGTAACTCCATACTCCACCCCACTAAACACATAAACTCTTGAGCTGGAGCCTTGCTACTGGTGAGGCTCTAGTTATTTGGTTAACTAAATTCTGGGTCTTCAAATCAAAAGTGATTGTATACTTGCTAATGTGCTAATGTTGCCAATATTATTAATGTTGCTAATGTGTTAATGTTGCTAATATGCTAATGCTGATTCGAGATTCATGAATGACAGATAGTCCCTTTTCTCTTTTCAAACCTGAGATTGTGTAACATTTTAAGCTGATCTATGTCTCAAGAGATTTTACTATGTTTTTGAACAAAAAATTAAAATAATTTAAATTTAATTGTAATTCCATTGGACTAAACCTATTTTTTTTCTCTAGCTGACAGTTTGTGGAATTATTGAAGCAGTAGGAGGAACACATTGGTTTTTCCGAAACATCAACACAGTAAGTTTTGGAGGATCTTAATGATTTTTTAAAATATCATGTTTGATGAACTTATGTTACTTAATTATGAAAAGTTTTTAGCAATTAGGAATGTATTATTTTTAATATAATGTTTGACAGTAGTGAGGTGACAGAATCAGTACTGTGCTAAACAAAATGTTTAGCAACATTTCTCCCAGCTCCTTATGTTCTCAGTTCGAATGCCATTGAGACCAACTCTGCCCTTCATCCTTTTAGGAGTCAATAAAATAAGTACAAGTTGAGCACTGGGGATGATGTAATTGATTAGCCCCTCCCACAAAATTTCAGTCCTGTTGTGAAAAGGATTATTAAAATAACAACAGTGATGAAACAGTTAAATCTTTCATCAAAGACATCCCTACTGGATAATACTGAAGATTAAGTGCTTAAAAATATAAAACTTAACTATGATTTGCAAGCAAGTGCCACTTGGTGGCTTGAATCATGCTCTTGTGTACCTATTGTGTCAGGAGCCATGATGTGACAGCTGGTGTGGTGGGAGAGAGAAAGCAAGAGATGTACACCAGTACCAGTGTGATACTCATTTTCTACTGTATTGACAAGGGCAATGTGAAATGAAGAGTCTTGCTCAAGGATACTTCACTGGTAACAGAAAAATCAGAACTTTGGGACTCACCATTTTAACAGGAAAAATTTAGGGTAAATCTGCAATGAGGTTCTTGTTACAATGTGTTTAGCTCCAGCCCTATAATCAAGGGCCCTCTACCTGTGACCATCCTATATCTTTTAGAAATTCCTAGGATTACATTAATGTTTGCTTTCAATTTTTAAAGATAAAGTTGTTGGATACAAGATAGATTTCACTGCTATTTCTAGCAGGCTGATCGTCTCATCCCAGCCTGGATGTATCATTATGTCAAGAATAGTTATTGAATTTCTGAATAATTTCTTTCTTTTTCTTGTTTCAGAAGCCAGTTTTATTCCTTGTATGTGTAGTAGAATCGGTCATCTTTGTACCAGGTGCCATTGGGTTCTTTGGTCGATTGTGTTACTTGGTAAGTAATATAATTATTTTGGTTAAGGTGGTGAGCTGGCAGAATGGTTAGCATGCCAGACAAAATACTTAGCAGCATTTCCATTTCTTTCAACTTTTTGTTCTGAGCTCAAATTCTGCTGGGGTCTACTTTGCCCTTCATCCTTTTGGGGTTGATAAAATAAGTACCCAGTTGAACACTGAGGTTGATGGAATCAACTTACCCCACCCTCGAAATTGCTGGCCTTGTGCCAAAATTTGAAATCTGTATAATTATTATGGTTGTTGTTTTGCTCTGGGTTAACCAAGATCATGACCACCAAAGACTTTATAACAGTGACCAACCAGTCATTTTAGAAGCATGCCTAGTGCTGCAGTGTCTAGCATGTACTATTCTAATTCAAAGGGTTGGGATGTGATTTGACGGAAATTTGGCTGCTATTTCTTACTGTTTGAGCAACCATGTAGAAGTTACCTCTGCCTTTTTGCAGAGCTTTCTCTTTTCTTTTCCTTTTTTCTTTTTCATAGAAGATCCCTTCCTTTCTGAGAAGTTTTTCCTTTTTTCTTTTTTTATCAATTTTATATGCTATATTTTTTTTAGTTTCTTTTCTTTTCTGTTTTGGATTTGTAGACTTGACTGAACAGGGTCTTGCTCTATTCAGTTGCCATGGCTACTGAACAAATTAGATTGTTTTGCTTATTCCGGTTTGCTTCTGTGGAAATATCTGTCTTTCTGTCTGTCTGTCTGTCTGTCTGACTATCTATCTCTATACACAAATGTGTGTGTTTGTATCATCACCATATGTTGAAGTATATATATATATATATATATATATATATATGTATGTGTGTGTATGTGTGTGCATGTGTATGTGTGTGTGTATATGTATATATATGTATGTATATATAATATATATATATATATATGTATATACGTATATATATATATATATATATATGTGTGTGGTGTCTATAAGTATGTTGGTGTCATGTAACTGGCACCTGTGCCAGTGACACATAAAAAAACACCTTTCAAGCGCTGGGCCTCATGAAGGCAATGACAAATGACTGAGATGTGTGGCAATATGCTGTGCTTGAGAAGAAGACCCATCAAGCCCAGTGAAATCATAGTTGTGGCAGAAACTGGTGTCACACAACTGGCACCTGCGTTGGTGGCTTGCAAAAGCACTCATTACACTCCTGGAGTGGTTGGCATAGGAAGGGCATCCAGCCACAGAAACCATGCCGAATCAGACTGGAGTCTGGTGCAGCCCCTTAACTTACCAGCCCTGGTGAAACTGTCCAAGCCATGTCAACATAAACAATGGACGTTAAATGATGAATTGAACCAGCCAGGATCCCTGGTCTGGTGGTACGTAAAAAGCACTATCCGACTCGTGGCCGATGCCAGCGCCGCCTCGACTGGCTTCCGTGCCGGTGGCACATAAAATACACCAATCCACCAATCCGACCATGGCCGTTGCCAGCCTTGCCTGGCACCTGTGCAGGTGGCACGTAAAAAGCACCCACTACACTCACGGAGTGGTTGGCGTTAGGAAGGGCATCCAGCTGTAGAAACATTGCCAGATAAGACTGGAGCCTGGTGCAGCCTTCTGGCTTCCCAGATCCCCGGTCGAACCGTCCAACCCATGCTAGCATGGAGAACGGACGTTAAACGATGATGATGATGATGATGATGATATATATATATATATAAATACACACACACACGCACACATACACATACACACACACACGCACACATACACATACACACACACACTCACATGCAAACACACACACACACACACACACATATACATACATACGTGTGTAAGTCATCTAAGAGACCATAACTCAGGGGAAAGATGCACTTGTCAGCAGAGTGGGTATATTACTCAAAATGTATAGTATTAAATATCCATCACAGCTGATCTTACCAATTGGTTTTGCATAAGGAATACAATGGTGTGTTAGGCAATAAACTGATCATATAACTTTATGCTCATCAAAATTAGCCTATATGGAAGGGAATATGGCAACTTTTCTCTTTTGTCAGAGGTGGATTAGCACAACCGGTAACTTAGCGGTTTGGCAAAAGAGACCGATAGAATAAGTACTAGGCTTATGAAGAATAAGTCCTGGGGTTGATTTGGTCGACTAAAGGCGGTGCTCCTGCAAAGCCACAGTCACATGACTGAAACAAGCAAAAGAGAGAGAGAGTATCTATCTAACCATCTATCTATCTATCTATCTATCTATCTATCTATCTATCTATCTATCTATCTATCTATCTAACTATCTGTATGTATATATATGTATTGTATTTTGCTCAATTTCCTGCAGATGTCTGGTTGGTTGATGGCTTGAGAAAGTGTCTCAATTGATCCATGTTTATTGATTTTGTGATGGTCACTGGTCACTTTTACTATTTCCTTCTTTTTTATTGCTGTTGTTGATATAGTTTCCTCATTGTTAACTGATTAATCTATTGTGGTGTATATTTTTAGTGTGTTGATTGTTAAGCATAGGGTCTTGAGCATATTTTAGTTCTGGATGGATACATGCTTCCCTGTTTCCATGGGAACTTATGAGGCCTTCATCCTCATTTTTTTCTCTCTCTGTATATTTAATTTTGTCTTACTGTGACCTATGTTCTTTTAATGTGTTAACGATTCTTTTGTGTTCTTGATGGCTTTTTTCATACACAAGTAATTGTTGTGAAGGGTCGAGTCTTTTGTATGATGGTTTCCACTTCCATTAGGTAGAGGGAGCTTGTGTTATTTTCTCCATCATTTTTTGCAATTTTGTTTATTTTGATGGATGCTAACAATTCTTTTGTGATGCTATTATTGCGTTTTTGAGGGCTTTTTTCATACATAAATAACTGTTACAAAGGGTCATGTCTTTTGTATGATGGCTTCCATTGTACAACTTCCATTGGATAGAGGGAGCTAGTGTTATTTGCTCCTTCATTATCATCATCATCATCATTTATATATAATGTCCGCTTTCCATGCTAGCATGGGTTGGACGATTTGACTGAGGACTGGCGAACCAGATGGCTGCACCAGGCTCCAATCTTGATTTGTCAGAGTTTCTACAGCTGGATGCCCTTCCTAATGCCAACCACTACGAGTGTGTAGTGGGTGCTTTTACGTTCCACCTGCACGAGGGCCAGTCAGGCAGTACTGGCAACGGTTACGGAAAATCGTGTTTTTTTTTTACGTGTCACCTGCAAACCAGCACAAGTGCCAGTAAGGCGGCACTGGTAACGATCACGCTTGAATGGTGCTTTTTACGTGCCACCTGCACGAACACCAGTTAGCCACTCTGGCAATGATCATGCTCGGATGGTGCTCTAAGTGCTCCATTAGCATGAATGCCAGTTATCGAATTTGATTTTGATTCTGATTTCACATGCCCCAACAGGTCTTTGCAAGCAGTGTCCAATGAAGGGAAGGTATGCATAAGTGGGCTGGTTACACCCCTGGCTTAGGCCACAAGGTTATGGTCTCACTTGGCTTGCTGGGTCTTCTCAGAGCACAGCATATTTCCAAAATTCTCGGTCACTGGTCATTGCCTCAGTGAGGCCTTAACCAGAGAAAAAGACTGAGAATGAGTGAAGTAGGCACTGCATTTACTATTTCTTGGATCACAAGATCATGTCCAACCTGTCAGATGGACATTTATTCCTCCACGTCTCACCTATGTGAAGAATAGGTGCTAAGTCTTATCCAGGAGGTGATTCATCTCTCATCTCATTCAGTGTTAGGGAAACTGGAAGTAATTATTAACTTTTTGCAATTCTGCAGTACATGGATATATTGACACACTTATGCATACATACACATACAGAAAGGTTCATACATAGATGCACATAGACACAGCTTCATATGAATACTTATTAAAACTCAACAGAAGTTACAATGAAACTGTTTATATTTAGTAGTCATTATTAGAGGCTTTTGCTTGTGCTGGCAGCTGCGATCTGTAATGAGTTAACACTTTGCCAATACAAATTTATAATTAAAGCTGCAGACAAGTAAGGATTAATTCATTGATCAAATAGAATTACCGTTATGTTACTCGTTTCATGCGAACGTTGCCAACAATGTTTTTGGCTGCATGACGATAGAAAAGTGTAAAACTGAAAACAAAAAAAAAAGAAAAAGAAAGAAAGAAAAAGCAATACCCCCCTCCTTCTTCCAGCAAACTATTTCATAAGTCAATAGGGAGCCTCTGCATATTTGCCCTCTTTGGTAGAAATAGCAGTCAAATCTATCTCATGTAACACTCTACCAACTTAAAAGGGAACGGGGATGGATACAATGGATAATGTTGATGTATATTTTAAAAAGTATAAGAAACTGAAAGATGTGATGGCCATAAATGGAGCGCCTTTGATCATAGACAGCTAATTATTTTAAAACTGGTTTCAAATTTTGGGACAAGGCTAGCAATTTTGGGGTGGGGTAAGTTGATTACACTGACCCCAGTGTTCAACTGGTACTTACTTGTACTTGTACATGTGGTGACATTAACCCTGGGTGGGTTGAGTCGGCTTCTTCTACTCATGGAAGAAGTTTCGTGGGAATATGTGGATTTCACAAGTGGTCCCCAACAATCCCGCATGTAGAGACATCCTATTTGCCGCAGATTGTCTGCAGATGCAGGGACAGAACGACTGAGGAGCCGCCGGTTGCCGAAATGGACACTCCGAGGATTTTCACCAGAGCCCTGTCTGCCGGGTTGTGGCCCTAATACCACTCGGTGTCAGACCAATCCGCCTTTGGTGGCCCTACCAGGAACCGAAGTTCCCAACAGCATAGCTCTGATACTACCTGTTGCCAGCGTCCCCACCATGGTGAGGAGGGGGATGGACTTATTTTATCAATCCCCGCTCGTGAAAGGATGAAAGGCAAAGTCAACCCTGGTGGAATTTTAGCTCAGAACATAAAGATGGATGGAATGCCACTAAGCATTTTATCTGGTATGCTAATAATTCTTCCAGCTCACTACCTTAGATTATCTTAATATTGGAGATAAAAGATTAGTATGTAATCCCAGCAGGATCCCTTGGAATTCATAAAAGCAGTTACCTAATTTCCATTCGGTACAAGTAACAAAGACCACAATATTTACTCTGAATGGTGATCCGTTTACAGCTGAGTGGACTGGAGCAATCTGAAGTGAAGTGTTTTATTCAAGAGCACAATGCACTGCTCAGCTTGGTAATTGAAACTATGAGCTAACAATTTTGAGTTCAAAACCCTAAACACTAAGTTATATGGTTAGAGCCTGAGGAAATCAATGATGGTTTGTGTCAGCTAAAAGAACTTCTGTCTCTTTGCAGGGATGGCTGTGTGGCTAAGAAGTTTGTTTCCCAACCACATGATTTTAGGTTCAGCACCACTGCATGGCACCGAAGGCAATTGTCTTCTACTTAAGCCCCAGGCTAATTATAGCTATTATAATAGAGGAGGTTAAGGCCAACAGTCCATGGGAACGCCCTGGCTTAGGCCACAAGGTTGTGGTTTCACTTGACTTGCTTGGTCTTCTCAAGCACAGCATATTTCCAAAATTCTCAGTCACTGGTCATTGTCTCGGTGAGGCCTTAACCAGAGAAAAAAAACTGAGAATGAGTGAAGTAGGCACTGTGGTTACTTTTTCTTGGATCACAAGATCATGTCCAACCTGTCAGATGGTCTTAAAGCTGTATCTGTAATAGATTTAGAGAATAAATGTCCTGTCTCAGAAGGAAAATCTGGAATGGAAAGGCCTCAACATAATCTCAGGAAAAACTAAAGTTTCAGTGAATAGAAATGAAGACAGAATGTTGCTACCAGGAGGGAAATGGTAATGCACAGTATGCAGAAAAGAGTAGGAAGAAATTCCATGTGCGGTATCTAGTTTAAAAAAGGACTTACAAGAAGTAAAATAGAATTAATGGCAGACTACCAGAAAAGGCAGACTTCATAAGTAGCAAATGCATAGGTGCAGTAAAGACAAAGAGCACAATTGGAATAGATTCTTCCAAATACCTGGACAGCTCTTTAGAAGTAGTTGGTTATTTCCTTTACCTAGGTGGTCTGTAGTGTAGTGGGAGGTGCTCCAAAAGTATGGTAGCCAAAGTAACAATGAGATGGGAAAAGTTCAGGAAGCCATTGTCTTGGCTGGTAACAAAGGCTTTCTCTTTCCGAGTGAAGGGCAGACTGTATAAAATTTATGTACCAACTGTGATATTATGTGGTAGCAGAATATGGGCTTTGAATACTGAGGAGTTGTGGAAACTTGAAAGAAATGACTGAAACTTGTAAAAGAACTAGTAAAAGGATTTAATTACCAATTAAATGACAATTGGAAAATTTGAAACAATTGTTGGCAAAAGCAAAATTTAAAACTGGTTTCAAATTTTGGGACAAGGCCAGAAATTTAATGGTGGGGTAAGTTGATTACATTGACCCTAGTGTTCAACTGGTACTTATTTTATCACAACAGTGATAAAATCTTCTCAATATCTAAGTGTTATGATAAATGTTGTGGTATATGTTGATTTATACAGAATGGTCATTATATCAACACAATGACTGGAAAACCAAATATGCACAAATGCAAATATGAACTGTAGGAGTAGAAGTCTGATATACTATATCAAATGTAGGAATTGTGGAGAAATATATATTAGTCAGACAGGTAATTCATTATCTGAATGCATATGAATACATAGGCTGAAGATTCGAGAGCCTCAAAAGAACTTTTGTATTGCCTTTTCATAAACTTTATGACTAAAATGAACAGTAGAATTGAGTTCCATTGAGAAGTCCAGTTCAGTTTTGAAGGGACAGTTATGTTCATTAAAATTTGGTTTAAGATTTAATTTGAAATAACAATCCCTGAAAAAAGATTTTAATAGACACTTGATGAAACGTCATACAGCTGCTCCCCAATATGAGAAACATAATCACTTGCAAGCCACATCAGGAGCCCACAACCACTTGTAACTGTTGATAAGCTTGAAGCTTTCTCATTCAATCAGGCATGTTTGATAAACTTAGTCGTTTATAAGGCTGATTCGCAGCAGTGCTATAAGGTAATGTAATAAAAGCAAAAAATTACAACAATGGTTTATGTATGTATATATATGCACACACACACATGCATACAAAGCAAAGTGCTATTGCTGCAGTCGAAACATATGTAGGCCAGAGTTATTTATGCTGTAGAAAACATTTTAATAAAAAAGTTTTGGATGTGAATAAATCTCCACTTTCCTCTTCATTATCAGTTATATGTACATACATACATACATACATATATATATATATACACATACATACATACATACATACATACATACATACATACATACATACATGTGTGTGTGTGCGTGTGTGTGTAGTATTGTCTCATTTTATTTGTGATTGTAATAATGGAACTGAATTGTATAAAAAGATTTTTTTCATATTTCAGATAAATGTAATTCGAAGATACAGTCCTGAAGCATCACTAAATATTGATTTTGTAAGTTGAAATAATTATCATTTCACCGTTTCTGTTGATTCTATATTCAAAGATCAATTAAAATGAATCATCAAGTGAACATATCTTACATTGGCATCATCCACATAATGGTAATTGCAAAAGAACCAGAACTATCATGTTCTGGCTGCTGTGGTTACCACCTGAACCTACTGTGGAGGCACATGGCTTAGTGGTTAGAGCAGTGGACTCGCGGTCGAGGGATCGCAGGTTCAAATCTCAGACCGGGCGATGTGTGTGTTTATGAGCGAAACTCCTAAGCTCCACGCGACTCCGGCAGAAGGTAATGGCAAACTTTTGCTGACTCTTTCACCTCAACTTTCTCTCACTGTTTCCTCCTGCATCTTTCAGCTCACCTGCGATGGACCGGTGTCCTGTCCAGGTGGGGAACCTATATGCCAAGGAAACCGGGAAACTGGCCCTTATGAGCCAGGCATGGCTTGAAAGGGAACAAACAAACAACAAACCTGAACCTACTGGATTGTGGACATGTCAAAGAGATAGCCTCTAAAAGTTTATGAGCAATTGCAGAAAAACTTTCTTCAGATTGAACCATGCCATCTTCAAAAGGCAATATGGTTGTAGTTGGACTGCAGATTTTGATTGTTAGTATCCTCAGTTTGGCCTCATCTGTAGCTAAATAACACTTAACAGCGAAAAAGAAAGCAACATGTTTAGATTACCATATGACACTCCAAATGATAAACCATAGCATGTTTGAGGGTGTAGTAGGGTTTCTCATTAGTTAGAAGTTTTGACAGAGTTGAAGCAATTGAATTACTCAATGGTTATACCTTTTGAATAGATGAGGGTTGATGGGGGTCTCAGATATGATCCTCACTCCTCACCACACACGCACACACTGTGGCCTCTTGATGCTGCTGTACATTCCACCAGGGTCCTCACCATTTAACACTTGATGTCACTGCTCAATCTTCACCTTCGTTACCTGCAGACCATTTTTTATCCACTTTTATAGGAGCACAAGAGTTCTGTGCCTTGGTGATGTGACCAAAATATTGCACTTTTCACTATCTTGTTTTCATTACCAACCTTCACTCTGATTCTGCCTCCTCCTCCTCGCCGTTTAACGTCTGTTTTCCATGCTGGCATGGGTTGGACAGTTTGACTGAGGTCTGGAGAGCCAACAGGTGCACCAGGCTCCAATCTGATCTAGCAATGTTTCTTCAGTTGGATGCCCTTTCTAACACCAGCCATTCCGAGAGTGTAGTGGGTGCTTTTTACGTGCCACCGGCACAAGATCCATCCAATAACTGATTATGGGTTGTCACTCAACAACTAACTATATCCAGAAATCTGTCCATCAGGGCTAATGTGGGGTTTAAACCATGTACGTTTTTATTCATCAATTTTGCCTCATTCATTATAACTGAAAGTGACTCACTCTTTGTTGTCTGAGAAAGATTTTATACCATTGTGTCGTACACCATTTTTATGGTGTCCCTCTTCGCTTGACACTCTAAGCACATGCTTATTTTGCTCAATGGTTAATTCAGCACTGATGTCACTGTCAGTGAACTCAAAACTCAGTGTTTGTCACTCTCTTCCAGGAAAATAGTGGAGGATGAATTCTTTTTCTACTCAAGGCCCGGAATTTTTGGGGAGGGAGCCAGTTGATTAGATCAACTCCAGTACGCAACCGGTACTTAATTTACCAACCCCGAAAGGCAAAGTCGACCTTGGCGGAATTTGAACTCAGAACGTAGTGGCAGACGAAATACCTATTTCTTTACTACCCACAAGGGGCTAAACACAGAGAGGACAAACAAGGACAGACAAACGGATTAAGTCGATTATATCGACTCCAGTGCGTAACTGGTACTTATTTAATCAACCCCGAAAGGATGAAAGTCAACCTTGGCGGAATTCGAACTCAGAATGTTGCGGCAGACGAAATACCGCTAAGCATTTCGCCCGGTGTGCTAACGTTTCTACCAGCTCTCCGCCTTAATAGTGGAGGATTAATTAACTGGGTAAAGGGAAAGACTCAGTTCAATGAACTCTTCTAGTTTTAACGATTACCAATTAATGTGGGATTTAACAAGTTTATTAAAACAGGAAGAGAAATTACATTTGGTCTTCTAAAAGTTTTGGAGTTGCACTTGTCTCGTAAGTGATGTGATCTGAGACCGTATCATGAAACTGAACGAATTAATGACGAAAGGGCCATTTTAGAGGTTATTTAGCTAATTGAAAATGACATGAAGACTGTTAAATTCACTTTCGTTAATTTCTCAAGATGTTAGTGACCTGGCTAGTTGTGCATCAAAAATTTTCACATCTCAAAATAACAATTATAAAATCAATTCAATTGTTTTTTTCGCTTTTGATGCTTTTAGATGACTAAAATAGCTCTTTTACGATGTGTTTATTTTAAAAACTCTGTTATTAATACACTAACTCTAGAGCCTTGGAGCATTTAGTCACCTCTCTTTATATTGTGAATTCTGTCTTTCATACTTTCGAGGGCTATAAATTTAGTTCCAGCTATGTATCTCCTGGTCTCATATGATCAACCCTTCCCTCTCATAAAATGCATGGCCTGGTTATAAACGCAATATTGAAACACAAGAAACGAGAGTTACTGCCCTTTACCTTATCTTGGCAAGGTATGTTTATTGCTGTTGAGATTTCTCTAAGGAAATATGTTGAAATTATTACCTTATTGCGTTCACAATAAAAGCTCTCAGAATTCCCAAGGTATTAAATTTACACGCATACAGACACAATAAAGAGGTGCGTACATAACGGCAGATAAGTGAGGTATAGGTTACACGATGGATAGATGAGAGCAAGTTATTTATGAAACAGTAGGATGTATTTATATTCTCTCGGTTTAAAACAATTTAATACTACACCGTTATTACTCAAAGTTTTATAGAGTGAAATTCCGAGGGGGAGTGGCTTCTAGATTAGATTTATCGACTAGTTATAATCTTGGCTCCATGATTATGTTTGTTTTAGTTCAGAATTAAACACGACCGAATAGTTGGAGCTATAAATATCTTTCACAGATTTTACACACAAGCACATACAAATATGTACAAGTTCATATATATATATATATATATATATATATATATATATATATATATATATATATATATATATATATATACTCTTTTACTTGTTTCCGTCTTTTGACTGCGGCCATGCTGGAGCACCGCCTTTAGTCGAGCAAATCGACCCCAGGACTTATTCTTTGGAAGCCTAGTACTTATTCTATCGGTCTCTTTTGCCGAATCGCTAAGTTACGGGGACGTAAACACAGCAGCATCGGTTGTCAAGCGATGTTGGGGGGACAAACACAAACACACAAACACAGACACATACATATATACGACGTGCTTCTTTCAGTTTCCGTCTACCAAATCCACTCACAAGGCTTTGGTCAGCCTGAGGCTATAGTAGGAGACACTTGCCCAAGGTACCACACAGTGGGACTGAACCTGGAATCATGTGGTTGGTAAGCAAGCTACTTACCACACAGCCACTATATATATTCTTTTACTTGTTTCAGTCATTTGACTGTGGCCATGCTAGAGCACTGCCTTGAAGGGTTTTAGTCAAACAAATCGACCCCAAAACTTATTTTTAAGCCTATTACTAGATGGAGCACATGAGACATGGATCATCATCAGGTAGGCCACCGCTGAATATATTTGAGGTAATTTTTCATTGAGGCATGCCATTCAGAAAGTCGTGTGACCAGTATTTTACCCATGACTGCTCTACATGATACTCAGTGTGATAGAAATAGCTATCAAATTTCTCTCAAATTACACTCTGCCAATTTAAAGAAAAAAAAACTGGAACATTAATGATGTAGTCCTAGATACTTTCAGAAAAATTGAATAGTTATGGCTGGCAGGCCATTGGCCATAGGCTGATGTGGGGCTTGACAACAGCTTACAAAGAGCTCTACATTTCTTTCATATATTCTTTTCTACACTAGGCAAAAGGCCTGAAAATTTTGGGGAGGGGGCCAGTCAATTAGATTGACTCCAGTATGCAACTGATACTTAATTTATCGACCCCGAAAGGATGAAAGGCAAAGTCGACCTTGGCGGAATTTGAACTCAAAACATAAAGACAGACGAAATACCTATTTCTTTACTACCCACAAGGAGCTAAACACAGAGGGGACAAACAAGGACAGTCAAATGGATTAAGTTGATTAGATCAACTCCAGTGTGTAACTGGTACTTATTTAATCAACCCCGAAAAGATGAAAGGCAAAGTCGACCTCGGTGGAATTTGAACTCAGAATATAGAGACAGACGAAATACCGCTAAGCATTTCACTCGGAATGCTAGCGTTTCTGCCAGCTCACCGCTTTTTCCTTCATTTCCTTCAGATATTACAAGATGGTGTTGCATTCTGCACACTGCTAGCTTTACATAAAAAGAAAGAAAAAAAAAAATTCATTTTTAAAATAGGCATAAGACTTGAAACTTGTGGGAAGGGTAGAATCAACTTGATTGGTTCTTTAAAATCAAGTTTGCAAGGATGAAAGTGAGGTTGATCTCAATGGAACTTGAACTCAGAATGTAAAAATCTGTAACTGCATACAATACTGTAAGGAATTTAGACCAATGCTCTAACCACCATAGTATCCATGGTCTCCCACACCAGGTACCACAATCTCAAATATAGCAACTTTAAGCCTTATCACCCATTCTCTTTTCATTGGTATTTGTGTTTGTTCTTTGCTGAGGTCAATATAATTACTTCTAGACATTCCCAGTCATAACAGGATGCTAACTTTGATTAACCCAAGTGGCGATCAGCTCAAGGTTTTCCACACAAACTGTCTGTGAGGAAAGTTTCTTTATTCAGACAGTTTCTACAGTGAAGGTGTTGTCACATCATAATCATCATCATCGTTTAATGTTCCCTTTCCATGCTGGCACGAGTTGGACGGTTTGACTGAAAACTGTTAAGCTGGAGAGCTGCACCAGATTCCAATCTGATTTGGCATGGCTTCTATGGCTGGATGCTCTTCCTAATGCCAACCACTCCAAGAGTGTAGTGGGTACCATTGGTGTGACACCGGCATCAGCCATGACTATGATCTCACTTGGCTTGATGGGTCTTCATAAGTAGGGTATATCACCAAAGGTCTTGGTCATCTTTATGTTAAATATAATTGGTCACACTTATATTTTATTCAATGCTGCTTCATCTGCTTCTCTTTAATTAATTCCAGCTTGACTAAGCTTTACATATATCAGCATATTTACTATAAGCTATTTAATTATAAGAATGGTTGTTCTTAGTGGGCTATGAATGAAGCATTTGGTGTCTGGAGCTGATGAAGTATAATGATCCAGAAACATGTGTTCTACAATCATCAACTCTCATCTGTTTCCAAGTAAGGTAATATTTTCCTGTAGCCAGTCATTTTCTCACAGAAAACATTGGATATGAATGATGCCACTTGCATCACAGTGACAATCACTTATAGCTACCATGCAATGCCATGCAAGGAGATACAAACAAACACATATTCATGCCACCCATATATATATATATATATATATCGATTTTGATATTGTCAATTTGAATACATCGTCACAAAATGTGTGCCATCGTTTTAATGTGTATTTTTTAATGTGTATTATTTAGTATAGAAATTTTTAGTACAATATTAATAATAATATATTAAAATTTATATTTTATTCTAGATAATATCTTTCATTATTAATTGAATTACTTTATGGAGGTTCTGTCTCTTAATTCTCTCTCTCTATATATATATATCTATATATATTTATATAGATATATTTTCGTCGCCCTTTTCAAGCCTAGCCAGGCTCATGGGCCCGGTTTTCCGGTTTC
This sequence comes from Octopus sinensis, assembly GCF_006345805.1. Classification (NCBI taxonomy): domain Eukaryota; kingdom Metazoa; phylum Mollusca; class Cephalopoda; order Octopoda; family Octopodidae; genus Octopus; species Octopus sinensis. The sequence continues at coordinate 149,162,988 of NC_042999.1, forward strand.
TGTGGTGTATGTGTTCCTCCCAGCTGGATGGGATGCCAGTCCATCACAGCATTACTCAAGAAACAGGAAGAGAGAGTGAGAGAAAGTTGTGGTGAAAGAGTTCAACAGGGGTTGTCACCATCCCCTGCCGGAGCCTCGTGGAGCTTTAGGTGTTTTTGCTCAATAAACACACACAACGCCTGGTCTGGGAATCAAAACGACGATCCTCCAACCGCGAGTCCATTGCCCTAACCACTAGGCCATTGCGCCTCCACATATAGATATATAGGTAATGAAAATATATAGAAGTGAACACTTTTCAAGAAACAACAACATAGGGCTCAATTTATTGAGCACTTAGATTAAAGTATTAATTTGAAAGAGACAAGTTCCAAGGTCAATAATACTCCTCATCTAAGCCGACGAATATCTATACACAGAGGGCATATATAAGCCATTATAAGCATCCGAACACATAACATACAAAAACATATATATACATATAATAGTGTAATTCTGTGCCCAAATCCAAGTTGGATAAGTAATTGCATAAATACATAGATAAATTAAGAAGTCCAAGCTAATGAGATAAAAGTTCACAATAATCCAAAGGAGAAGTCCTCAAATGAATCCAATAAATAGAAAGAGTCTTACGGCCGTTTATGGGAAAGTGCGAA